>NC_087123.1:2123712-2426742 GCF_030705265.1 Helicoverpa armigera | reverse complement strand
GTATTACTTACATAGAGATAACGCAGACAACTTTAAATAAAAAGTACACTTCTCTTTCTACGAATCCAAAATATAATTTATTAAAGGACGAGCCCCAATGCTGCCTTTTGAAAAGAATTAAAAAGTGTTTTCCTTCGAAATTAATAAAAAATAGTAATTAAAAAGACACGGTTCCTTATTTTTTCCAAACTGTTCACATTCGTCCACTGTGAAGTACCTTCACTGAATTACTGTTTTTTCCAGAAATAAGGACGAACCACATTTCAAATTAAAAAGTACCTAACTTATTTATTTCCTGCCACGCAAAATACGACCTAGCATTCTTATATATAAATGTCACTTTAGTTTGCCACAGAAATAGACCGGCTGCCATTACCATTATTACAAGTTCTTATTTAAATACGTATTAAAATAAGACCCACCCACTTATCTCTGTTCAAACTTCTAATTTGTCGTCCGCCGTTTCTGTATACATCAATCAAGCGATTCGTAACCCTAAGCCGTTCGAATCAAAGTAGAATTTCGCTTATCAACCAGTCAATCAGTATCACAAAGAAGAATCACCGACTTTGCGTCAAGCGGGCGATGTGTTGACGCACTGACAGACAAACAGATTACCCTCACACTGACAAATGTTCGCTACCATCAATTTACTTCATCTCAAATTGAACCTTACGTGGACTGCGTAAAGTGTAAAATGGTACAAGTTTTATTTTGAATTTATAAGAAAATTCCTGGGAATTTATCTCATGCAAGTCTGTTTCTTTTCTAGCTAGGAAACTGCAGAAAGGTAGTACTACAATATAATGGCCGTTATTTTCTATAATTCAGGAGAAATGCTCGCAATCTCTTTATAGCTCGGTATACAAAATATTTTAACATTTTCATGCTTTTTGTTGTTGCATTATTGTACCTGTAAAATGCAATATTACGATGAGTTCCAAGAATAAGACAAAATATTTGTTGAGTTTTTGATCTATTCACAGGGTAGATAGGTATGAAGCTACGCGATGAAAACATTAAAGTTCTTAATTTATGCATTCATTTTCATTACAAAGTCAAAACCAAATTATTTATACATACTTGTATATTTTCTAGTTTGTCCTTGTAAGTTATCCCGACATTTGATAGACATTACGCCTTTTTTTTTAGCGACGTTAAAAATCATCAAATGATCCCTCCCGCTGTGGGTTAGCAGCGGTGAGGGAGTGTTAGACTCTTACTGACTAAAAACCGTCGTGTTCCATCGTGGGCCTTTTATGTACCAGGGCCGCGGTATCTCTTTCGAAAAACCCGCAGCCCCGGCAGCCCTGGCCTTACTGGGCCCCGCTGGGATAGACATTACGCCTACCAATACCATACCTTTCACGCTCTTACCAGGACCATGACGTCACACACTCTAAACAGAAGCAACAAAAAACCCACGATAATAACTCACAAAAATCGATCAACTTTTCCCCAAAAACCATAGCACATACACTTACTTGCATAAAAACATACCCACAACATAACATACGGCCGCCTTTTTTAAGTGATTCTCAACACGTTTTTGCAATTTAAATCCGAAATATCACTTATATACTTTACATGCAGGGACGGGGTTTCTGGGGACTGTCCCTAGATTTGCAATGCTAATCACTGGTTTCCGAAGCGACATACGTTTTTTGCTACCTCCTGTCTTGGTCGCAAGGACGTGAGGCCGGAATTGACGTGTTTTTCGGCGATTAAAAAGGTTGTTTTTTCTGGCTGCAGGTGTAAACTAGTTGGTTTGTGGTGGTCTAGGTTTTTAGGTGCAGTAAAGACGAGCTATGAGTATTTCGAGCAGTTTTGTGTAAATATGGAAACATTGTGTTTTCGTTTCCAGGTAAAAGTCGGTATTTTTTTCTGATAATTAATTATCATCTGAAAATATAAAGTAATTATAACAACTTTTTATAAGAGATTACTTCATCTTATAACGTAAGGAAGCCTCGAAGACCACAACAAAGAGATACGACGTTAAAAATAAACTCTCATTCAATGCATACGACACGAATCCTCCGGTATTCATAGGTAATGGCGCCCATTTTATGCGTACAGAGGAAAATTTCCTCAAATAACACGTGTACGGCCAATCATAAACAAAATAACATGCGCAAATACCATAATTTACATCTTTACAAAGAATCACCCTAGAGACTGATGAATCAGTGACAATAAAAAAAAAACTTCTACATTAGCCCGCGGTTTCATTCGCATCCCGTGGGATATACTACTTTTGGGTGGAAAAAAGTAGCCTATATCCGTCTCAAAAGTACTACCTATCTCAGTGCTTTTCATCTCAATCAAATTCGGACGAATTGCATCCACGGTAGGCTAGTAAAATTCGTACATATTTTCCATTTATAAGTAAAGATTCTCCATGCATTAGCCTTAGAAATAGTTGCTACCATAAAAAGGCGACCGCCATAACGCGTGGGGTTGGAATTATTATAAATCTTCATGATATTACCATAGAGCAACTTAGGGAACTTTGCTCTTGCCGAAATTCGCTTGGTAAGTGGGCTGTAAGTCATCCCGTCGTGTATGGTGGGTGTAGGGTACTACTTATTGTTCACGATCTTTTATCGTAAGGCGATATTGGGAATTTCGAGTTGCTGATGAGTTGTACAATGTGTGATAGTAGACTTTGTAACTGAAACTCGACAAACAAGAAGTCTTCAACTTGAATAACAACAATTCTGTAAATTGTCATTAAGTTTCAATCTTTACTCAAATAAAAAATCATAACTGCATGATCTGTCTGGCCTTTTGTGGATGTAACTGGGTGCCAGTATTTTAAACATGACCAAATGACAGTGTGACCCACCACCAAGCTTAAGATACAAATATGTTACAGTAATATTCCGTCATTATAATCAGGCAAAACAAAACCAGAAATATATTCTCCAACAAAAACAATACGAGTTTCCATAGTAGTATCTACGAAACGTTCGTCGCCACTCGCCAACTATTTTTGTGGGGTTACAACTGAGTTATAACGCGAATGTCCCCGTTGAAAGGTAACGACGAGGTACGAAGCTATGTTATTTCTATATTTACACTGAAATAAGCCTTGGTAACGTGTATTTTTATCCACAAATGTTCCTGCTTTTACTAAATGGTATTGTTTTATGAATGTGGGTTTATTTTTGTGGCTGTTGATTGGTTGTTACATTTACTTGTTTAATTTTGGTCGCATTTTCGTGAGGTGAGTGTAACTGTGTTTGGTTGCTTGCTAGAGAAATTTATATGACATTAAGAGCTCTGCCTCATTAGGACGCCAATGGCGACGTCGCCATCTACGTAGTAGCAGCAGTTGATATTGAAATGTATGGTACCTAACTCATTTGCCGACGGTTTGGCAACGTCACCGAAACGTGGCCACATTCTCTACGTGGCTTCTGGATACCTTGGCAGCTTGGTCATGATGCCACGGTTGCCACTATAATGTACACGGTACAGTGCACCTCGCTCACTGAGTCGCCAGTGTGGTCGCCAGTCAGCGATTTCTTCAGCGACGACGTAAACAATAATGACTGTCGAGACGCCATGGCCACTCGACTTGGCGACCTTTGGATGCCAGAAGTAGCCAGGCCTGCGCCTATGGCGACGTCACCATGGCGTCTCAATGAAGCAGAGCTCTTAATGTTCTTTGAGAATTTTCATATTGTGGTAATTTTATAAACGGGTACAGGGCAAGGAAGAAGCCACTCTTTTAGAAATATGAATTCTGTTTATAGATCAAATGATGATTATCGAGGGCATATTCGCCTTTTTCAAAAAGCTAGACGCGACAGATATCAATGCAATAGAATCCTATTACAATGGTCTTTGTTAACCAAATCCGACGAACCCACAAAAAAACATTGTTCAATACCATCAAAGAATATAATACAAAACCACGTGTAAGTACGAAAAATAGAGGTTTTGTTCGTAAGTAAAGGATTACACGTAAATAGAGGAGACATGTGAACCTTACTCGTCAGTGATCTGAATAATGCAGCTAATATAATCCACCCCTTTGGTTAGTAAAGGTAGGAGTACATTTATAACATATCGTGGTACAATTTGGTTTTTGACCGACTTTATAAAAGGAGGTTTTCAGATTGACCTGTATTTTTATGAGTTTGTGCGTGATCGTCTCACTTATGGCTGAATCGATTTTGATTGGGGCTTCAGCATGTGTAATTTCTGTCAGATTTAGGTGAAGGTTTTAGGTATTTAAACTTGGTTAATAATGACAAATTATAACAAACGTGACAGAAGACAGTAACTCATACTTATACATAGTAGTGTCATCATCATCCTAAAGTATAACAAAAAGCCTAGAAGCCCATTATTATAACTAGAACACGTAAATTATTTTTAAGAAAACGATATTATATTCACAACATTCTGTATACAGACTATCATTATAAAAAAGCACTTTCGTAACATCAACATCTGCTGTTGTTATTTTTAAAATAACATTTTGTTCGAATGTTTTCATGTCAAAATCTGTCAGAAGATTGAAAAGAATCATATTAATCATATGCCAACTAGAGTCTGAAATAAGCAATATGAAAAAATATGCTAAAAACCGGCCAAGTGCGAGTCGGACTCGTGCACGAAGGGTTCCGTAAATTACAGTTAAATCAACCTATCTCAAAAACTATAAGAGATACTTTGATCAAACCAAAAATCGTTGAAAGAGTTAATTAGCATGCATCACCTCTATTTTTTTTAGAATTTTATACCCCGTAGTTATAAAAATAGAGGGGGGGGACATACTTTTTACGACTTTGAGAGCTGATATCTCAAAAACCGTTCACTTTAAGAAAAATGTTTTTTAGAAAACTTTATATCATTTTAAAAGACCTTTCCATTGATACCCCACACGGGTATGTACATCGAAAAAAAAAATTTCATCCCTCAGTTACATGTATGGGGGGCCCCACCCCCAATTCTTTTTTTTACTATTTAGTGTCATATTTTTGTAGCGGTTCATACAACACATATTCCCATCAAATTTCATCACTGTAGTACTTATAGTTTCCGAGTAAATCGGCTGTGACAGACGGACAGACGGACAGACGGACAGACGGACAGACGGACAGACGGACATGACGAAACTATAAGGGTTCCGTTTTTGCCATTTTGGCTACGGAACCCTAAAAAGTCAACTTTAGGTACCACAGAGGAAAGAAAAGATTGCGGAGATGCCATAAGGAAGGTAGGTCAGGCGCCTTCTTGAAAGTTCAGTAGGCGTGATCAGTTACTTGAACTAACGAGAGTTCCTTTTCGATAATCAATCTGACAAAGATTGGTGTTGATGGATTAGTGATTTTATTTTGAAAATAATGAGCAGGTTCCTTAGAGGGCGTGTAGGATGTTCCTCGTCCCCGGAACTCCCGCATTTTGGCTGACTACTTTCTTATTAGACTTAGCGTTATGACATCTCCGATAGTCATTTTGTTCTCCATGATAGGTACACTCGTAGAATAACAAAATTGAGTTACGTCTAAGTATTCCGTTATATTGAATTTGAACAACGAACATTTTGAATACTTATCAGTGAATAGATAAAATTGTATTTCTTTCTTTTTGCTTAGGCGTAGTCTAAAGTCTAAAAAATAATATGCTAAGGTATAGCGTAATATAGGCTATAATTTATGTTTTATAATAATAAGTTATAGCCAGTTTCACAGTAATAATCTGGTACACACCAGATTATTACGTTGTATATAATAATTTATGTTGTATATAATTTTGTTGTTGTTAACATCCTCTGAGCCTTTTTCCCAATCATGTTGGGGTCGGCTTCCAGTCTAACCGGATTCAGCTGAGTACCAGTGCTTTTACAAGAAGCGACTGCCTATCTGACCTCCTCAACCCAGTTACCCGGGCAATCCGATACCCCTTGGTTAGACTGGTGTCAGACTTACTGGCTTCTGACTACCCGTAACGACTGCCAAGGATGTTCAATGACAACCGGGACCTACAGTTTAACGTGCCATCCGAAACACAGCCAATGGTGTCTAAGATATACTTAGAAAGTACATACAATCTTAGAAAAGTTGCATTGGTACTTGCCTGACCTGGGATCGAACCCGCGCCCTCATACTTGAGAGGTTGGTCCTTTACCCACTAGGCCACCACGACTTTTTAATTTTGTTGTTGTTAACGTGATCATATATTATTTAAATTCTTAGAAATATCACAGAGAAGCGTTTTATCACGACTGGCTTCTGCCAGCAGGGTGCTAAGCCATTGAGATAGTGGTGTGTGTTATATTTTCTAAGCATACTGAGAGCTTGGACTAATTTAATATATTTATTTCAAATAGTATAGCTAAATTTTGATCGCAAGTTTCAGGATCCGATTTGAAAAATTACTTCAAGACTACATATGTAGTTGATTCAGGTACCTAGTACTTTTTTAACCTGGTGAGCAAAGTCCTATACAACCCCTAACTGAAATACTTCTTACCGTTACAGTTAAAACAAGCAGTATGTCAGAGGAACGAGCTTAATGAACCAGCTTCGTCTACGTCCGTCCCACTTGATTACAGCGTATTGCATCGCCCCGCTGGTGGGGCACATTGTTACATAGACATGTGGCCAATTTAATTGATTAGTTATGTAGATAATTAACAGTTTAAAATAAGGTAAATAACACAAAAAAAAAATGTGTAGCTTACCTATTTGTGCAATTCTAAGATATTCTCTTTTCAGAAGTGGGCTTCGTCTATCTTAGTCCCACTTTAACAACGTTGTGGGGGCGATGCAATACGTTGATATTTTATATTTTAAATGAGGATCGAATATCTTCAATATACAAGTCGTTTATTTTTAAATACTGAATGATTTTTCTATAAAGCAAGACTACCGGACCATAAAACATAATCACGACCATTAAATTAGAAATTACTGTAATAAAATAATTACGGCTTAAAAGCAAAGGTGGCTCATAAAACATTTCAGAATTAGAACTTTAATCTAAGTGCGAGTAATTTCTAGATATGAGCACCTTTGCCAGTTTTATAACATCTTGAAAGAACCAATTCGTGCTTTAAGAGATTAGTTTAGATTGAAATATATAAAAAAAACGAATGTAGAATCATCGCACGAATCTTGAGCTCTGACCTACATCTGCGAAGAAGTGAATTATTAGCAAAGAACCAATCCCGAGTGACGGCTATGACGCGATGCGCTGCTGGCCAATCACCGCTTTAGCCCGCCCCCGCGCCTCACTTCATACCACAAAAGGGACCCAATAAATTACTTCTGCGCAGGTGAAGGTCAGCGCACAAAATTCGTGCCGATGTTTGTACTAGGTAGTCATGGAGGATATAATTCAGTAAAATTTCATAAGCTGTCAAAAGTGTACTCTCTGTATCACGTTACTCTATGTCATAAGGGTAAAGCTACAATACAGTTTGCGGACTTTTGAGTGATTGCTGCTGTCAGCTCCGTGTCTCTGTGACTATTCATTATGTAAACTGTGTGTGCTGGGCTTTATTTCGCTGTAATCCAGAAGTTAATTTTGTTACACATTCATGTATGATTTGTTAAAAATAAATCTTATTCAAACGAGTTTTTAAATATGCTGTATAATAACTCAATTTTATATAAGTGTTACAAATTAATTCAAGTTTTTCGATTTGAAGCTGGATAAAGCAGCTGGAATGAAAATAGCTGCCAAAAACATTTGCTTTGATATTTTCCCAATACTGAAAGGGAAATTACTGCAAATACTAACCTACGTCAAATATAAACACTGGAAACTTAGTAGTTATATAGCTTTGATAATATCAGAATGATATATGGACTACTTTTTATCTGGGTGCGGGAAGCAGTTTTATCGAAAGCAGGCTTCAACACCAGCGGAAGCTATTCTGTCTACAAACCAAAACTAGCCAAAAACAAGACCATCCACACTTTAATTAAACACCAAAAACCCATAACTTCTTTAATAAAACAAAACGTTCACCTTGCCTTAAACTGAAGAATTTCAGCCGTCAAACAAGAAACTAATTACAAGACCCCCTCAGAATCAGGGGATCAATGTGAAAGGGGGTCTAGCGGTTAAACCGTGGGGATTAGACTAAGGTCTACCCGCATTTGTGCGAGTTTCCGACCCCCTAGACAGGTGACGAGGTTATCAGTTATTGGAGATCTTTTCTTTACAAGTTTGGAGATTTATCGATCGATTCGTAAAGGGAGATATGAGTGGTTTTCGATTTGTTTGTGTGATGTAAATTAGGGTTTGTTTGTTTAATTGGTGTTTTTTTTTTCTTTTAGACATCTATTTTCTTTTTTTCAGTGGCGTGCACTTGGAGAGGCCTATGTCCAGCAGTGGACTGCGATAGGCTGATGATGATGATCTATTTTCTGTTATTAGGCATTTAATTATGAGTATTTACATAGGTAACTTAAAAGCTTATTCAGGTAGAACCTACATTGTTTACTATCAATACCTATTATGAATATTCACATCGAGACCTTTTAAATATAGCTTATCGTAATGTACGTAAATATATCCATAATATGTAGGTACATAAAAAAAAATAACCACGATAATACGTTTGGTATTATCGTAGTACCTTCCACAAACCCATACAAAAGTCAAAAACTAAAATCAGCCACTGCAATCTAAATCGATGACACAATAACAGGTCTCACTATGCCA
Source organism: Helicoverpa armigera (assembly GCF_030705265.1). Classification (NCBI taxonomy): domain Eukaryota; kingdom Metazoa; phylum Arthropoda; class Insecta; order Lepidoptera; family Noctuidae; genus Helicoverpa; species Helicoverpa armigera. The sequence continues at coordinate 2,418,051 of NC_087123.1, read as the reverse complement.
CAATATCAGGTCTCACTGTAGGTACCACTATGCATCGTAATGGCAAGTGGACATTTATCGCCTTTCGCCACTAATGTACGGGAACTATTCGCCCTAATAGATTTCACTTTGTTACTTTAAACTGCACCCTGAAACGTGGGTAGCTTTGGAATGAGGGGAGTCAAGTATAAAAGTATAGGGAAAAGTGATTTTCTTTTTAAGTAGCGTTAAAGGTTTTATGGGGAATGATCGATGTTTTTTATATTGTTTTTTATAGATAGTATTGCCAACTCTCATATGATTTGTGAATACGATTAATGACGGATTTAGTTACCCCCAAAAGGCAAACACTGTCTTCACTCCTGATTAACACAATCAATTTGTAAAAAAGGTATGACAATCATTTCAGAGAAATTTGAGATAATCACAAAAAGATAAACAGACTTTTCATAATAGTTGTGTAGTATTGATATTATTGATAATTTTACAAGTAAATACATAAATACGGCATCCAAACCACTCAAGCACCACGATATACGAAATAGTGTAAGTAGGCTGTTTTATTGAAACTCTCTATAATCCAAGCAATCCGCGACTGAAGCTATAAATCAATCGATTAATTAATCACTTGTAACCACAGCGTGACGGAGCCATTTCTACGCGAATAATATCTCAAAGTAATATATTCAGGTCTTTGATTAAGACAAAGCTTTATAGTTAAATGTTAGACTGAGGATTTTACAAAGAAATTGTCTGAAACACCGGCTTTTTTGAAAGACAAAAAATGTAAATCAAGTTTAAAATTCATGCACAGATAAATCAAACATGGTTTTAAAATGTACCTACCTACTAAAACTAGCAACTTCTATTTGGTCTCTTAATCTTATAGGAAGCTTTTTACATAACTACATATGTGTACCTAAGTTACAAGTTGCCATATAGCTGATAATTCTTCTATCATGTATATTTTGCCTTCATGTTTATTTATCTATCAAAATAAGTTTAATATATACGTTTCCACAATCACAAACTTACATAATCACTTCCATTACTCAATACGAAATCAATTTCTAACATTCACGGCTATGCAATTTGCATCACCCAAAAAGCCTATGACGAGAATTTTCATACCACGCTAAACCTAATTGCATCAACAGTTACAAACCACACAAAATCCAATTAAGCTTAATGGCCTTTGTTTTAAAAGATTCAGATCATTGTCGTCACAAATCAGAGGAAAGAAAAAATCTTGGAACAAATTATGTTAAATCAAGATCCGCGAGTCTCTTTCATCCAGACAGCGATTTTATTTGATTACGTCAAACGTTTGGGCTGATTTAAACGTTTTTAGCATCTATGGCTTAATGAATACTATTTTAGGCGTGAATTGGAAGGAGGGTTTTTGTTGATCGGAATGTTAGTTAAGACTTTAGATTTCTAGAATTCCTCTCAGATTACTGAGAACAAAGATTTTTTTTATTTACATAGATATTTACAACACAAAAAAAAATATCCTAGTAAAATTAGATTACTAAGAATGAATCCATATCTCTATAGTGTCTGTACTAATTTAGTAAAGAAGAAATATTTGTTGTTTGTACCTTAAAAGGTCAGAAACTACTGAACCGATTCGAAAAATGTATTCACTGTTGGAAAGCTACACTCTTTTCAAATAACATAGGTTATATCTTATACCAGTACAGCCAGAAGATCCCACGGGACACGGGTGAAACCACGAAAAAACTACTAGTATATAATAAATGAGGAAAGGTTGACATTACAAGCATAAAAAACTCAGTCCACACAATATCGAACAGATAAGCTTTCGATACACATTTATAAGTAATTTTTCCTTTACCCAAACAAAGGAGGAAGATCACGTATTTCATCGAATAAAAGGCCCATTAACGTAATAGAGGGGACAGAAATGACGTCAAAGTTAGCTCTGATGTTAACATAGAACTAGTAAATCGTATTACGGTACTCCTTAGCTATATTTGTTCCCTTTTAATAAATTTGCCGTGTCTACCAAGTTGGTAAGTCTATTTAGAGGTAAAAGTCGAAAGAATTGTTAGTTGCACGCCAGTATCCTTGGAGATTCAATTCGTTAAAGGTAAAGCATGTTTGTGAGAAAAACACTGAGTTTCTGCGGTTAATAAAACGTGGGTTGGTAATAATAATGTTAGGAACTGTTTTCAGTTACGTTCAGGTCCAAAACAAATATGTTAGTTGTCTGACTTACTAGTTTAGTCTGATGTCATTAAGTCTTAAAAGAAATCAGCTCAAGACAAACCAAATTAGTGCTTATTTGCTTCTTTCTGTCTTAAAATAAACATGTTTTTACTTCTTAACGTAACGTTAAGTTACTTAACCCTTTACTAAAGGTAGTTATGTACAGTACTCCAAGAAATCTATACTACTATTATATCAAGCTCAATAGTTTGTTTGTTTGCTTGAACGCGCTAATCTCAGGAAATACTGGTCCGATTTGGAAAATTCTTTCAGTGTTTGATAGCCCATTTATCGAGGAAGGCTATATGCTACTTTTAATACAGGTTCATGCGGGTGAAACCATTGGCAGAAGCTAGTACTTACAATATTCAAATTACCTACCTAAAATTGAACCCCACTCCAGCCACCAACTTGAATAAAATCTAAGGGTTATGATCCTCTTTACCTAGAGACAAGTAAGGTTAAGCAGTTTTAGGCCTGAAGGCATTACGGTAAAGTAGTCACCGGTATATAAGCGACAACAGACTAAATTCACCAAAGATAGGCACTTGATATTAACGAGTAATCTTGGGTAGGGCACTTATTACATACTTCGACTGTTGAAGAAAAATAGACATTAATGTCAGGTGTTAAGGTTGGAACTTCAATAAAGATAGGTTGGTCACTTATTTTCTTTTGCAATTTTAAAGTGACTGCTGATTATTTTCTGATATAAAAGTGTGTCCTAATTGAAGATAGTTTGGTAAGGAAATCTATACTGTTCTAGTAAAAAGGAAACATAGGCTATATTTTAGTAGTTCCCACGGGAAACGGGTGAAACCGCTGTAAAACGGCTTGTGAGAATTATCTTAGTACACCAATACATTTTTTCGTTAGTTTTCATCGTCATAAGGAACAAATTCCATAAATTCTTTCATAATATAAAGTTTCTTTGACACAAACGAGTCTGACTACAAAGTAAGTTTCAGTCACAAGTAGTTTCAAAGTTTTAACTTAAGTACTTGCTTTAAGTATAACTACGAAATTGGGTTAACTAAATAAAAAGTACTAAAAAGAGCCCGTTCTCAAAGCATGCCTAATTACATTCTCCAAAACTGTTAATTAATTCAGACATAAAATCTCATCAATTAAAATCTTTATAAGTACATTACATACCCTTTTGTAGACGTAGATTGATTTTTAAACAAAGAAAACCTGGTGGAAAATTGTTGGTGTTTATTACAGAAAATAGTTTAAACCAGCAGCTTCTACCGCTCCTCATGTGAATTAGATAGGTACCCCGTGCACCCGGATTAAAAACCTTCCTTGATAATTGAGCACTCTAAACACTGCATGCTGCACATTTTTCAAATCAGATCGGTAGTTCCTGATATTAGCTCAAACAAACAACCATACTCTTCAGCTTTTAAATATGAAGAATACATGAAGGCAATATTCAATTAACCTACCAACAAAATTGGAAATACTATCATCACCGTCCATATATCTAACAATATACCTACTGGTTAGCGGTGTAATCATCTGTGAAACGGCCAAATTACCTACTTCTTCAGTATACCAATGACGCATTTAAGTAGAAAAACGTCACAAATAAACTAAGAAAACTTCTATCACCTAACCATAATAAGTAATATATCACTTAGAACTCGGCATAATGTATTCAAGACGGTCCCTCATCGCAAAGATAATGGAATTTTTTCCCTTTTATTAATATTCATAAGTTAGACAACAGTAACCTTTGTTTGTTATCTCGGGTACAATGGTCTTGCTCTTTTTAAGGTAGATTCTGAGAGCATTCGAAGATAAAGGATTTTTTGCTCGAGTGTCGTCAAAAATGTACCGATTTGTTTACGAGTGCCCCGTAAGATGTCTTAAAGCGGATGTTTCAAGTATCAACATTAATAGGTCGACTTATAAAATTGAATTTTAACATTTCAAAAATATTAATTGAGGTTTTCATAAAATGTTTTGAAATAATAAAATTGAAATTTGTTTAAAATGGTTGGTTAACGAGAAATTCATATTTGGTTACAAACTTTTATCAAAAAGGTTTTTATTAAAGTCATCGTTGAATGGACATCATCCTCCTGCCCTTACCCCGTCGTTGTTCATTGAATGGACTTTTATAATAAAACCAGAACAATTACAATATTTTTCACAAAATATACCTACATACGTCAGCTATTTTTGGAAAATTTTTATACTTTCAAAAACACATTGCTATTATTTATGTTCCCTATATTTGGAAAGTTCTCGATACTTTTTACTAACAATCCCACAGTAATTCCTATTTCACTTGGTACAAGTACCTATACATATCGAGAAAATCCTACCCATGGCTCATACGTTACCCATCTAGGTCAACCCATGCTTAAGTGCGTCAATCAAAGGATTTATGTACACGGCCGAATCCCTTCGTTACCCGAGCTTCGAAACTTCTCTTACGTACATACTGACTGACGTATGGTTTAAATAGGTATGTGGAAGAAAGATAAGGTTAAATTGAATAAGGAAGTCGGTCAGATTTTTATTGAAAAGTAGCTGTATCGAAATATATGGGGTTTGATATGAATTTCAGCCAAATGTCTCTTGAAAAACTGATAATTTAAAAAAATTAAGTAAATAGTTTAAAGTGTTGAAATTATTCGAAAAATGTCAAGAATCACATTATTTGTACCTACTTACTTATTGCATATTTTACTACAAAATCAGTTTTATTAGTTATGTAGATCAATTTCAGCGAAAAGCCAAGTAAAATACTATATACAATTTTTTCACTACATTTATTTACTTTTTTTCCACAAAACATTTTCGCAACACCACTCACAAACATAACTACCTTTCTACATTTCGCATGACGTCATTCGATAGAATAAAATGCACCCATACATACATAAAACAAAGTTGGTCGTTACGTCTGTCCGTTGGAACGAAGTTGGCATTTTGAAAGCAAAGCCACAAGTTTGGTGATACAGATTGCCATGTTTATGAAATACTGCCCCATTCGTGCGTGGAAAACTTATAGGTTTTCGTGGTGTACTAGTGATATGCCTCGGGTTTGCATGGGTATATATTTTTCTAAATATTAATGTGAATTTGTTAGGTAAAATTACTGCGCCAATTATGATGGTATCAAGTGAAGTCAAAGTTTTTTTATGGCAATCTGCCGTATTTGACGGCAATTTCTGCCAGACTCGCGTAGCTAGTGACGACACATGGGAAAATATGAAACAGAAAAAGAAAAATATATAGAAATTAATGTAAGAAAATAATTCCAACTTTTCTGGTGGAGGATATCGAGCCTGCAACAAAATACATACACTATAATTAATGAATTTGCTAAAATTAACTTAGTACACAAGTAATTATATACACATTACATATTACCATTATGAAAGATATAAACACTGTTACAATTTAACATTATTAGAAGAGATAAATCTAACAAAAGCATTTACCATTAGAGGGTTAGGAAAGAATGAAAGAAGATGACGAACATTTACCGGGTATTGAATTTTTAGTTTAGCAATGACACGATCAAAAGAAAGCATCATTCAGGGGCAATTAAGAAAGATATGGTCAAGCGTGCCTTCATCTAGACCACATTCACAGAGTGAGGAGTCCCGAACTCTTATTTTGTTTAAGAAAACTGGAGAGCAACAGTGACCAATACGTATTCTGCAGATAACGGAAATAACGGTCTTGGATACTTTTTTATGTTTATAAAACCAAGGCTTCGCAGGAATGGATGGTTGAATAGAGGCAAACAGACCACCTTTCATCTTACTGGACTCGGACCAGTCAGTTTGCCAGGACTGGAATAGGTCTGATTTAGCTTTATGAGCCAGGTCATAGATCTGCACCGAGTAGTGTTTTTTATCAGCCATGCTGCTACTAATCGCACCTTTGGCTGATACATCCGCAATTTCATTACCTCTAATACCAACATGACTAGGAATCCATACCAATACAATCTCCACGCCCTTTGTAGAGCACAAAAGCAATACTGATTTAATTTCAACGATAATTGGGCTACGGAGATGGTCCTTAAACGATTTTTAACAATCGCATCCAGGGCACTTTTGGAATCAGTGAAAACCACTGCTTTTTTAATAGCAGGGTGAGAGGAGATAAATAAACATGCCTCGAGGATCCCAATGCACTCTCCCGTGAACACCGATGACTCAGGAGGACATTGAAATTGGAGAAATATCTGAGAGTTAGAGTTGTATACGGCAACACCAGTCTTTCCATCAGTGGTTAATTTTGAAGCATCCGTATAGAATTTATAATAATCAGGCCACTTGTCATTTATAGTGCAGAGAAAATGGGCATTTGCGTTTGCAGTATCTTTCCTAATGTCAATATAGGAGACATTTGGCACAAAGTTACACGTGTCAAAGGAGCAGGAATACAAGGGAAGTTTATCTTGCTGAGAGATTAAGGAATTATCCTTAATTTCAAGGATTTTCGAAAGGAATTAACTAAAAGAGGAGGGGCTTTATGTCTCCAGTAATCACTCTGCCTGCATAGGCCTTCAAGAGTTGACAGCCTAGGCAGAAGCAGGTGCTCACTGAGGAAATAAGTCTTGTAAAGAAACTTGTCGGCTAAATACTGTCTACGGATGAGAAGAGGGGTCGCCACTCTCCACTTGCAAGGTGTTTTTAGGGGTGGACCTCATGCACCCTAAAACGATTCTAAGAGATTTAGCCTGAATGGCCTCCAGCTTAGCAATAGCAACTTTATTACAGGGTTCAAATAAGAAGGAGCCGTAATCAAGCAAGCTTCTTATTGTAGCATTATATACCAATTTTAGGGTGAAAGGGTGAGCACCCACCAGACTCCTGCTAGCGCACGAAGCATATTAAGTTTCTTCTCGCACTTAAGGCTAATGTAGTTGAGATGAAACACCCCTGACAATTTAGAGTCCAATATAACCCCAAGAAATTTCACATTATTAACAACTTCAATGGGAGATTCTTCAATTTTAAGGTTGACATGAGGAACAGTACGCTTACGTGAAAAGACAACCGCAGAGCTTTTTGGAGCAGACAGTACAAGGCCATGGTCAATTAACCACTGATTTAAGGAATTGAGTGATATTTGCATGGACTCACTAGCTCTTTCAATAGATGAAGTAGGGATGTACAAACACAGATCATCCGCATATTGAAGAATCTGACAATCCAAGTTGAGGGAATCATGAAGATCCGAGGTGTAAATATTATAAAGTAGCGGACTAAGAACGGACCCTGGGAAGCCCACGCCAGACCGTTCTACAATCGGAATCTTCTCCAGGGATACGAATCTTGACCCTACGACCAGAGAGCAGGTTACATGTACAATGCAGCATCCGTTCAGAAACACCCAGCTTCCGTAGTTTTTCCCTGAGAACCGAAAGAAGGACATTATCGTATGCCGCTGTTATGTCTAGGAAGACCGCTAAAACCGATTCATCTCTACTGAATGCTATCCGGGTATCAGTTGTCAGGATGCTAACACTGTCCATGGTACCTGCCCCCTTTCGGAAGCCAAACTGCGACTTAGATAAAACACCTCGGCTCTCCACAAACCACTCCAGTCGGTTTTTAATAAGATGCTCCATAATTTTGCCTATGACTGGAGAAAGGGCAATAGGACGAAAGTGATCTGGACTATCCGGGGATTTCCCAGGTTTCAATATGGGGATGATCAACTGTGTTTTCCAGCTATCAGGGATATATGACAGAGTGAAGCAAGTATTCATGATGTCCAACAAGTATTGGCGTCCGCAGGCACCCAACTTCTTATAAAAGAATATGGATGGCCGTCGATACCAGGTGCAGTGTCCTTGACATGCTGGAGCACGGCATTGAGTTCATTAATGGAAAAGGGGGCTTCCAACGGGTCTACCGACATGACCTCACTACTGGGAGCAGAAGGGCATTCTGTTACAAAAGGGACAGACGAAGGGGCTAACTTGTAAAGAAAAGAATCTGCTAGGTCAATGGGGATAGTTGAAGAATTTTGAACAGAACAACCACGTTTAAATCTTCTAAAGTTTTGCCAAATCATGGAAGAAGGAGTGGAGGAAAGCGAAGAACAGAATTTTTCCAACCTTCATATTTCTTTTTCTTAAATAGGCGTCTGGATCTCGCAACAATCCGGTTATATTCCACCAGGTTTTCAATAGCCATGTTGAGAGCATAGCTCTGTTCAGCTTCATTGCGGAGTTTGATGATGCTGGTGCATTCGCGGTCCCACCAGGGCGGGGATGATATTTTTCCAGAAGCCGAATTCTTAAGAGGTATGCTCTCATCAGCGGCTGATGAAATGGCATCAGAAAGTTGCGAAATACAGACGTCAAGGTTGTCAAAAGACACCTGGGGCAAGGTATGGATTGCGTCCTCAAGGATCTGAGAGTACAGGTCCCACCTAGCATCAGACAGCCTGTACTTTAAAAGAGGGCTTTCCTTTTGCGGAAGGCACCTAGTGGTGAGAGTAGTACATATAGGATAGTGGTCACTACCATGTGTTAGGTTAAGCCTTTTCCATACCATATCAGCGGCCAAACGGGCTGAACACAGTGTTAGATCTAAACAACTTAGCGATTGTCCAGGTCTAGGAAGGCGCGTGAAAGATCCATCATTGATAACACATAACCCCAAGTCATCCAGCAGATTCACTAATTCATTACCCGCACTATCACAATGGTCAGATCCCCACAGAGAGTGGTGGCAGTTGAAATCACCTAGAAAAATTACAGGATAAAATAAAGAGCAAATAGAACGTATATACTGGAAACAAGAGGAATCAGGAGAGGGTATATAGACAGAAATAACATTAACACCGACAATATTAACACCTACGGCATTAATCTCATCTCCATGTGGGGGAAGGGATAAGGGGGAAAATGGGAGAACATTATTAACCAGTATAGCCGCTCCGCCATAACCGTCAAGACGGTCATCCCGAAGCACGCTATACCCAGCCATATTAAACACGAGATGTGGCTTTAGCCATGTTTCAGAAATTGCAAACAATGCCGGTTTGTACTGATTAATTAAATGAGCAATTTCATTTTTTTTTGGGATCAGACTTCTGGTATTCCACTGTAGAAGATGGAATGTGCTGAGATTTAATGGAGCTTATTAAATTTGTGGCAACGTGGTCAGGTAGAGGAAAGTTAACGAGTAGAGAGGATAGTAAACGTATAATAGATTGTATGGTCTGTACATGATCTTTTTCAGAAGGAGGAGAATCCAGAAGAGCACAACCATTAGGCGAAGGGGAGAACGAGAAGCTATTAATAATGTCCTGGTGAGCCCTTCGGTCATAGCCAGGCTGCAGCGAGGGGTGAGGTTTAGGGCGGGTCAAAATAGTTTTTTTGTAGGATGATGAAGTGGAGGGTTGGGAGTGAGAAATGTAATTAGGGGGAGGGGGACGTGGGGAGCGAGGTTCCTGTGTGAGAATCTGATGAATAGTCTGAGTGATAGGGGTTGAAGCCGTAACATCTGCAAAGGAACGGAAGGAAGGGGCATGAATTCTGGCAGCTTCAGAGTAGGAAATGTTGTCTTTGGCCATGGACGCTTTGATATTTTTCTGACGGATAAACTCTGGGCAGTGTCTGCTATTAGCGGGATGAGAGCCAGAGCAATATAAACATTTGGGATCCTCAACAGAGCAACCGTCCCCAAGGTGATCCCCACCACAACGGAAGCATCGTGGCTTAGACCTGCAATTGGGTCTAGTGTGCCCGTATTTGCAGCATGCATAACATTGAACAGTGGGGTAGTTATATGTCTCCACAGGGAGCGAATTATAAAACAAAGACGCGATCCGGGAGGACCTGACCATCAAATGTGACGACCACGCTTGATGTAGGGACCCACTCCGACTTACCTTCATTGACAACCCTCCTATTTAAGCGTCTCACCTTCAACATTTTAGCATGGGGGGACTTAAGATTATCGATGACCTCTAATTCTGACCAATCAGTTGGTACACCCTTCACTACCCCCATCCTTGTGATGTTGAAGGTGGGAATAGTAGAAACAAAACCTTTGAGCTTAATAGCTGGGCTTTCAATAAAGATATTAGCATCCTCATGGCTTTCAAACTCCACCGAGATCTTATTTCTGCCAATTCTCTTGATCCCGCCTAATTTAATATTCTTAATGTTTAATTTTTGCATTAATTGACCAAATCTTATGGGGTGAAGGGTGGATCCAGAAGTGGAGTCTGAATCCGTGAAGGAAACATATACCAGATATGGCTCCCTATCTAAGTTGGTATACTTGGAACGTGACACCAATGATGGAGGGGTGACTCGGTCGCGTTTTGTAGCATTAACATTATTAACATCAGTAACATCCTCGTCCTGACTAGGATGCTTTCTCTTATGAGTTGAAGTTTCCGCTTCCATTGCCTCAAATTTAGACAATGGGACGGTCATTACTGTTTCAATTGCAGAAGTACATGAGGGGTCGGGAGGGCGTCCCGGCGGCCCCTGTTTGTCCGCCATGTTTATTTATTGGCATACGCCGACGTCGCACAAAATTAATTAAAATACAAGACTACTTACAGATGAAATGATGAAATGATGAATAATGAAACACAAATCTACATATAAAACACACTCAAAACTAAGCAGGCACCACAGAAAACACCAAAAAAGCACAAATATAGCTCAAAATTTGCGTTGAGAAGAAAACCACATGTGAACACCACCAACTCAAAATTCGAATCCGAAGTCAAAGTTATTTTTTATTACAAATAGGCCTATGACAACTCTTTCGAAACGTCAAACTAGTTGCACAGTTCCAAAGAGTGGGTCTCATGTTGAAGAACCAGCAAGAAACACCATAGACAATCTTAAAAAAATAAATAAGATAGGTGCTATCAATGAAATGAAATCGTTTATTTTGCAAGTTGTACTTTGCATCACTTTTAGACGTCATTTTAAGAACGCTGGGGTCGGCATTTCCTGACTGACTGATCCTTGAGAAGAAACGCCGACGATCATAGACACCGTAGACACGGAATGCTCTGGGTACTAGAAGTAGTACCCTCGGCTCGCGTTAGGACACTATTTGGGAAAAACCACTTGAAAATATAGTAGTTTCTAATTTCACTGCAAACAAACAGACATACCAGAGGATTTTGTTTCATATAAAGTGATAGCGATCGTACCGGGAATGGAATTGAGAAGGTCAAATGGCACCATATTAAATATTGATATTCATCATCATCATCATCATGTCGTCCAAGCCGTATCCGGCGACGGCGACTCCTAAATGTCTAACCCGGGTCGTTGTTATGATAGGCTCTAATGTGGCTAGCAAAACCGAACTTCGATCTAAAGGTCCGGCTACATGGCACACAAAATAACTGACCATCAGAATTAAGTGTGTAGTTGTAGGAGGGCTTTGGTCGGGTCTTCCGTATTTGGCGTTTGGCGTCTAGATCTTGTAAACGCATGTTCTCGTACAAATCCACATTTTTGTGAACAGTATGACGCCATTCCGGTCTAACGCGAGCGCGCTCCTCCCAACTATCTGGTGGAATGTCACAAGCCACAAGATTGCGTTTAAGCACGTCTTTGTAACGCAGATATTGCCCACCCTTTTTTCGTTTCCCGCTAGAAAGCTCGGAATAGAAAACGGCTTTTGGCATCCTGCTGTCATCCATTCGCAAGACGTGCCCACACCATCTCAGCTGGTGTTTCATGATGAGTGCCTCTATCCCGGACAAACCAGCACGACGTAACACTTCCGTGTTTGGAACACGGTCTTGCCACTTGACGCGTAGAATAGATCTAAGACATCTGAGATGGAAGGTGTCTAATCGCTTGATATCTGCCTTATAGCAGCACCAAGTCTCCGCGGCATACAGTAAAGTGGGCAAGACGATCGCTTTGTAGACTAAAATCTTAGTTTGCAGCTTAAGATCGTGTGAGTTCCAAACACGTGCCTTAAGTTTCCCAAAGGCTGCCGCCGCACCTGCTATCCGAGCTGGTAATTCCGATGCCAAGGTGTTATCATCTCGAATACGAGTACCCAAGTACTTAAAGTTCGAAACTTCCTCCAGCGCAGTGCCTTCCAAGGTGACATTGGAAGGATCAGCATGGCTTCCTCTGGGTGGTTGTTTCAAGATTTGAGTCTTGCTGGTGCTTATAACCAGGCCAAATCTGCGGCATGAATTACTTAGAGAGGTCACAAAACTTTGGAGGGATTCAATAGAATCGGCCATGAGAGCAACATCGTCAGCGTACAGGATATCCAAGATTGGAAGTTTGGTTACCTGACGCTTAGATCTAAGGCGGGAGAGATCAAAAATGCTCTTATCCGTTCTGGAATTGATGCTTATTTGCCCATTGCAGGTTCTTGCAGCATCACGCATCACAGAGGCAAAGTACAAGGAGAACAAAGTAGGAGCCAGGACACAGCCCTGTTTTACGCCGCTGGTTACTGAGAATTCGTCTGAAAAATCATTTCCATGCCGAACTCTTGCCATCATATTGTTATGGAATTGGCGTATCAAGTTGATTAACTTTTCAGGACAGCCGGCTTTCTTGAGCACAATCCACAAGGCTTCACGCGGCACTCTGTCGAAAGCTTTTTCTAGGTCGACAAAGCACATGTAGAGAGGACGGTGTTGCTCCAGGCTTTTTTCCTGGATTTGCTTTACGACAAATATGGCATCTACCGTACCTCTCCCCGGACGAAATCCACATTGGGTTTCCGGGAGGATAGTTTCCGCGTGTTGGGATAGACGGGTGTTAATGACGTGGGCTAAAATCTTCCCAGCCGCTGAGAGAAGGGAAATGCCTCTGTACGAACTGCAATCGGCTATGTCACCTTTACCTTTGTACAATTTACAAATGGAGGCATCTCTCCACTCTTGCGGGACGACTTCGCACTCCCATATTAGCGAGATGAGATCATATAACCTGTTGTTAATGTGTTTGCCGCCATACTTGTACAGCTCAGACGGTAGGCTATCTATCCCAGGTGTCTTAGCGTTCTTCATTCTCCGGAGCGCAGCAACAAATTCTACAAAGGTTGGTGGTTCTGCTAGATCTTCAGCAGTCGGTAGACTTTCAATAGACTCCATGTACAACAGGTCGGCGGTCTGACTACTGGGATTCAGAACGTCGTTGAAATGTTCTGCCCAACGAGCTAGAATATCTTTCTGGTCAGTGAGACGTTGAGTTCTCTCCTTATTGTACAATGGAGCCGTCTTCAAAGTTCGTGGACCGAAAACAGTCTTGAGACTCTCGAAAAATCTACCACTTTGATTGGTATCAGCATAAAGCTGTATTTCCCTCGCTTTTTCCACCCACCATTTGTCCTTGAGAGCGCGTACTTTCCTCTTGAGACTAAGATGAGCTTTTCGTCGTTCAGCAACATCTGGTAAGAGAAGAGTGCGTCTGTAGTTCTCCACTAGTATCTTAATTTCCGCGTCGGAATCGTCGAACCAATCCTGGTTTCTCCGCTCCGGTTTTCCAATAACTTGCAAAGCACAGCTATGGAGGTGCTGGGCGAATGAACGCCATCTCTCGTTGATAGACGCATCTTCTGTGATTTCTGGCATATCGGCACAAAAAGCATCATCTAGTTCCTCTGCTAGTTGTTCATTGTAGATTAACTTTTCACAGTTTATCTTCGCTGGAATCTTATGGGCAGCTCGTCGTGGAGTTCTTAGTTGCAACCGCAGTTTCGATCGAACAAGTCGATGGTCAGTCCAGCCCTGGGCGCCTCTCATGACACGAGTAATCAATACTTCGCTAAGGTCTCTCTTGCGTACTATTACGTAATCCAGTAGGTGCCAGTGCTTGGATCTTGGATGCATCCACGTTGTCTTAAATTTGTCGGGCAGTCGGAAGCAGGTGCTTGTTATAGTGAGATCAAACTCAGCGCACAAGGTAAGGAGATCAAGACCATTGTCGTTGCATTTCCCAACCCCGTGCCGACCAAGAACCCCATCCCAAGCACCGTAATCACTCCCAACACGAGCGTTAAAGTCACCCAGCAGAAGAATTCTGTCAGCAGTAGGAATTTTATTAAGAACTTGCTTAAGTTCGAAATAGAACTTGGCTTTCTCTTCGTCTGGAGATGGCAAAGTGGGGGCATATACACTGATTAGGTGGATATACTTTTTTGATGTTAGTTGAAGCCTCAGTGTAATTATTCTATCATTGATACCCTTTGGTAGCTCCAGTAAAGTTTGTACCAGCTGATTTTTAATTGCAAAACCTACTCCACTTGCGGCCCTCTCAGAACTTGGTTTTCCTCTCCAATAGAATGTGTAACCCCCAAGCCGCTCACATAACTCACCAGAGTCGCTGAGATGTGTCTCGCTAATTGCAGCAATATCTATGTTGTATCTGGCCAGTTCTCTTGCAATCAAAGCTGTCTTTCTTTCTGGACATAGGTTCAAAGTGTTGTCCAGAAGAGTACGAACATTCCATGTTCCTATACTCAGGTCCTTTTGAGAACTTATTTGATTCTTTTTTCGACCGCATTTAGTTGGCGACAGGTGGCCGCGGTTTACCACCTGTTTTATAGAAGAGACAGACTATGTTTAGGCCACCTTTTCTAGGCCCCTCCCCGGATTGAGGAAAGCAGAGCGCTCCCTAAATAGGGCTGCTTTGTCGTCAACTGAGCTGCCGAACCAGTCCCCCGTCTCAAGCGGGACATGGAGCGACCATCACCAGAAGACCGCCTACGTGCAGCTGCCAACTAAGGTTCGGACACACCATATCCTCCCCCCACCATCAGCTCACCATCGCCGTAGGACTTGCGCTCGTAGGTCAAATTGACATGCAGGAGTCATCTACGCGTGAGTATATTATAGTGAACGAGCAGTTGCGCAGGTACAAGTCCACTCTCTCCTCCTCAACCTCCTGATGCCGATGGACCGGATAGCCGGTACGACCGGCAGAAGGTAGAGGCCGCAGGAGTTTGGCCGCACGTCACTAAAAGGATCCAGACGCGCGCCCTTTGAGGCACTTCCCCTTTGCCTTGCCCCGCCGCTGTAGAAGCCGGATGCGTTTGTCTATCGACACTGCTCGCCTCCTAACACCGTTAGGGACTTTTGTGACATATGGTGGATCATCCATGGACTGACTGCACTAGTGATATAAACCACTAGTGGGCGGTGGGGTATGTTCGTACTCTTCTGGATATTCATATGTAGGTGGAAAATGGACGGTTAGCTTTGTTTGGGAAAGGGCTTAGAAGGTAAGTCATACTGTACCTCTATTGATGCGTATCTTAATATATAATGTAGGGACCAATCAAGGAATTATTTATTTATTTAGAAGGTAATGTGAAGAGCGTTCATGTAGTTTCGTGCTGGTTGTATAATTACTACAATACTACAATTTTATTCTTCAAGCTCATAATCATCATCCTGCCCTTATCTCAATTCATTAAGGGTTGTTGCACAGTATCTTCAATACTTCTATGTCTTACACAATTTATTCAACTGAGTTGAAAATAAAAACTTCATAAAACTGTCTATTAAAAAAAGCTCCTACTCAAAATTTTCACATAGTTCCAAACAAGGCCAGTATTACTAAGCAAAGAATACGTATTAAAATTCCACACCGATTTATCTATCAGACCCCTAAGTCCCTCACTAACCCTATGATCTATATTTAGATACTTACGCAACCTGAAAGGCCCAACAAAAACATAGTATCATTTTAGATCTTTGCCCTACAGAGATTACCATAGAGAACAAATCACTAGTGGAGGTGTCATAATGGAAAATCTCCTAAGAAAGTAGCGTGCCAATATGCGGGGGACGAGGAACGTTATTGTCTTCGCCCTTACACGCCTTTTTTGAATTCGATCATTTTTTGTTGTACCAAAAATCGTTGACAAATGTCTCAAAGAACCCGAACGCCTCGTTAGTTCACTCGTAGCTCATCGGTCATGCCATACATATTTGACCTAGAAAAAGGAGCCTGACCTACCTGCATTACCGCATCTCCGTCATCTTCCCTTACTCCATGGATATTACCTACCTACTTACTATCCGTAGCCGGTATTTGCCGAGAGCGCCTTAAGAGAAACTAACACGGTTCTATCGGAGTGTGACCGCACTCAAATCGGCCGATCTTTTATGTATAAGGCCATTTTCACACGGACAAAGGAGTTCTCACCTCGGTGTTGAGAAGCGAATGTTTTTGTTACGCTTTTTTAAGATAGAAAGTGCAATATTTTTGAAGATGAAGTGCTTTGTTCGTGTGAATATTTTTTGTCGATTTAAGTTCTTGATGCCTAAATTAAATCAGCGAACATACCAATGTTTAATGGGTCTTATTAACTAAGAGTTAAGTTTATAGCATACATTTTAAACTAATTACTGTTTATAAAATACTTGTCGACGATTAGCAGCTTCAGCAACTTACCTGTAACGAAAAAAAAAAGATTATGAGCATTATTGAGAACGAGTAAATCTTAGTCAAAATTAATTCTTATCACATTTGTTTTTTATTCCAATGCACAATTTGATTTTCTAAGTAAAATATAGACACCTTTTTCGCGCTTTCCTTCAGAGACATATACTATAAAATGGCCGTCAGTTTCGAATAATCCATACCTAACCTGGCAGTGCCAAGTAAATACCAAACTCGAAGCACACACAGAAAACCTACGCCTTAAAGCCTTCAGTTATTGATTGCCTACGCCGGGATTTCATCAAACTTGAAGGTGGATAATCAATTTCCTCGATGGCAAAGCCTCAAAGACTGATTGCTGGAGTGTCAGGATCCATTGCGATGTAATACTTCTGTGAGGCTTACGTTGTCATGGTATAGCAATTAGAGAAGGCTGTATTGTCGTTTGATGGCCAGTAACATCCTAAATGTGATTATGGTGGCCGGTAATAAGTATATTTTTATACGGTTTATGTTTTTTGGGTATTTTTTTTTGAGTTATTTTTTTGGGTTAAAGGAAACTGGTGTTAGCAGTTGGAGTTAGCAAGTTTAAATATCGAATGATACTCTATTATTTGATAAATTAATGATTAACATGAGGGTTTACCTACAGTTTTTTATTTAATTTATTTACATATTTACAATACATACAAAACACTAACCTAGTAAAAAAAGATTAACATATATTTTATTTTTCAGCTTGTTTGAAAAAATATATTTTATAAGTGTTGTCTCAATTTGCATCGTTGATAGATTTTAATTTTAAATAGTGCTTTATTTTGAATTTTATTCGATATCTATTAAGTACCAATCAATAACTCTATCCGAACTATTCAAGATAAAATGTCAAAAAACAAAATACCCGACTGCACACTAAAAAAAGAGTAAAACAAGCCCCACAATAATATTGATCAATCAAATGCTAAAAACTAATTATGTAATACCGTTTAAACAATACCTATATTAAAATACACTACAATATGTGTTCGTAATCGATAGTTAAATAAACAGAAACTTATTTTGAATACAAATTTACTGAATATAATTTATAAATATTGATGGAAAGCATCGCAGGCGGGGACAAACAGAGGCTTATTTATAGTCATTTCGGTTGTGCACCATTTAGCAGAATTTTCGTTGGTGGTCCCCGCCTGCGATGCTTTCCATCAATATTTATAAATTATATTCAGTAAATTTGTATTCAAAATAAGTTTCTTTTATCTGATTACGAACACATATTGTAGTGTATTTTAATATAGGTATTGTTTAAACGGTATTATAATTAGTTTTAGCATTTGATTGATCAATATTATTGTGGGCTTGTTTTACTTTTTAGTGTGCAGTCGGTATTTTGTTTTTAATAATAATTCTTTTATTTATAACTTTTAGCTGTTTTTATTTAACGAAAATGTTGTAGATGTAGAAGACTATGTACCTTACTTTACCTTACTTTACCTTATGCGTGTGCCCGCATTCGGGCTGTATACTCGAGCATATCCCCCTCCGCACCGCGCCGCGCGCCGCATGCCAGGCCACGCCCTATCTTTTTGCTTGCTAACGCAAGAGTTGCTTTGCGTTGACGCAGAATTAACATGTTCCCGTGGGAATTTTGAGAAAAAACGTATCCTATATTAATTACTCCCGTGATTGAAATGAATCTAATGATACCGCATACATATTTTTTTAAAGGGAAAATTAGAAAAAATATCCCGTGGGACTTTTAGGATAAAATGTATCCTATGACACTCCCGTAATCAAGACAAATCTAACGATACCTCATACATCAAAATCCATCAAGCCGTTTAGGCTACAGGAGGTCACAAAGGAACAGACATACATACATACATACATACATACATACTTACATACACTCGAAAAACATTACCCTCCTTCTTTGGCAGTCGGGTAAATATCATCACTATTAAATAGTGCGGATATTAAAGATAAAATTACATATCTTTTGTATCAGAAAAGACATTAATTGGAAAAGCCGTTGGCAGTTTACTGGTAAATAACTCTTTTGTGTATCCAAAAATTACGGCTGAATTTTAGTAAAAGTTTAATACATTGTTTTTATAAAACATTTTATATTAAAGAAGTATTACAATATTCTATGAAAAAAATAGAGTTCATTTTTATCAGAAAGCTGATACCATGTAAAACAACATTGACTTTTTCTTTGTAAATAAAAACGTCTTTGAATTACCTGTAGTATCGAACTCATGACTTCCCTAGGCCACAATCCTTACCTAACTAATCAATACAGCCAACCTGCAGTATAAAGTTACATATAACACGAAAACTTAACCCTATGCAAGCTGTATTAAACTGTATTCTTATCGTCGCATTCGATAATAAAATATCCCGTTAACTGTCAGTGAGCACGGAACCCATCAAAATCGATGCCAAACGTAAAAAACATTTGCATAACACAAACTTTTTTAGGGTTAGACTAGCACACTGCAGACTAAATAGTCGGCCGACAGTTGGCCTGATGGTTGGATAAAAATGTTTTTATCATTCCGCTGCTGGGCACAGGCTTCCTCTCACATGGAGAATGATTGAGCGTTAATCACCAGGCTTGCTCAATGCGAGTTGGTGATTTCAGACTTAATAGAAACTGAAGACTTAAAAGAAACTTTTTTTGTTGGTCTGATACCGGCCAATAGCTGATCCTTGTTACGTATGTACTTCCATTCATCTTCATACTGATTTATGAGGCCAAACAAACTATCGGCCGACTAAAAGTTCACAGTATGCTCTTACAACAAGCGTTTCAAACATTTTATAGGTCTGTTTTGAGACAAAGAAACTTTAGCGGAGTTTTTGTTATGCCCGGTTTAATTTCCGCCCAAATACAAGGAAGTGGAATCGAGAGGAAAGATTTATAATGAAAAAGTTAAGTGAAATTAGCTAAGGGTAACTCTTTGCGGTTTGTAAGATTGAGCCCGTTTTTGCTTTGAAGCAATGATTATTTTTGAGTCTTTGTTTTAATTGTTTAATTATTTTTGTAAGAGGCAATAAATATAAATTAGAAACAAATGTTGAATGATTTAAACGAGGGTTAGAAGGGTTCAGATTAAACGAGATGCGTATTTAATTGATCAACGGTAATGAAGAGATACTTTTTTGTGATTATTTTATGAATTGATAACCATGCTTTCCCGTATTTTAAAACGGAATCATGGCAGTGAAAAATGTGACGAGGACACGATGCCTAAGAACATGTAACTCAATGACTATACTTCCATGAAAATCCAGATGTATTATTTCTTTAAAACCTAGACAATACTTTAACCTGAAAAAAATCATAAAAATACCTATAAAGAAAAATCCCATTTTGCTGCGATTGTTAACTTCAACAACACGAAAACAGAGTGTCATGGCTGATATTTCACCATAGCGTTACGGGGATAAAGATAAGAGTAAATTGCGCATAAGCGGTGACAGATTGCCAGCTTATCCCCTTTAGTGGCACAACAATTCATTTTGCTTGGCCGACTTCGGCCACTTTCTAGACAGAGCTTGTATTTCATACTGACGGCATTGCGAGGGTTAAAACTGTTTAATGTCCTGAGAAAAAAAAGGTGGTAGTTTCTAGAATGTTCTGATGTTTTTAGGTCTCGCAAACTGTGGGGTTTGGTGGAGCAATCTCCTTTTGTCACAGAATTTTGACTGATAAATATCTAAGTCTAAGTGACAAATTGGATTTAGTTTACAGAAATAACAAATATGATATTTTATTATTTTCTTCAGTTCATAAGGAAAACTACAAGTGTAGGAAAAGTAACAAAAAACTCTTTAACACTCACATTACCTTCAAAGACCACCCAATTAAGGAGAGAATTATATTACAGGTAAAGTTTCCTAGAAAAAGAAACAAAATATTCCATTCTCTGATTCGACAAAATCATATTGATTTACTTAGGTACTAATCATCATCTAACACACTCATTCTTTTCACAGACCAATGCATTATTTACAGAAGAACAAAAAACAAACAAAAATACGTAACGAAAATCTATCAACAGCATTATCTATACATATTTGATCGAAAAAGACAATTTTCTCGTCGATCGTCAAGCTATAAATAAAACGGGCTACATATATTTCAGTCACTGCGAGTGAACGACACTGCTCCTATGATTTATACACACGCGACCATTTTGTTCCTTCTTTGTCCCTTTTAAAAAGTTGCCAAACACGCGAATCGAGCTATTTTACGGCCGACAGTGTAGTTGAGTTAGCTGCAAGAATGACTAAATTGCTGTTGAAATAGGGTTATAAATATTTCTGAAGTATTCATTAGGTTCTTAAGTAATTTTGGGGTTGTATTTTGTTGCGAAGTTTTGGGTTTGTTTCAGGTTTACAATACATTTCCGCTATACTTAGAAGTAGGAAGACTCCAATGGTTGTAACAGACTTTGGAATGAATAGACAAGTCTTTGATCCCACTACTAGTCACAGCTCTCCTCTCACAGAGAGAAGGTTATTAAATTTTTATAGAAATAAGAATGACAGGAGGAATAATATCAAAATATATAACTAGCTTTACTTTATCTATCATTTAGCCCAAGGCAATTAGATAGCAATTTTTGAAGCATCCAATCCAAATATGTCCCCTAGCAATGATCAGAGAATTCGATAACACCTTTAGCGAAGTTTAGTGCATCAAATCGGATCCTCGAGGCAATTTCTGATACCCTCACCTAATAATAAGTTCAAGTAGGGGAACTTTAAGAGTAATTGCTTTTTAAAAAGCTATTTATTACAAGATGTAATGGATTTTAGAATAATGGCAGATGATTTTTATTGCATATAAACATGATCTGCAACAAAAACACTAACTGTAAGTTTTAGATTCCTAAAGTTTTGTTAGGGTAAAGTAACCTACGATAGAACAGAAAAGATGCTCTTTTATAAAAAGAATTGTGTTTCGATGTTTAATGCTAGACAAAATTAATGGTTTTCTAGATCACTAACGAATAAGTTCAAAAATATTTCGAAGCAGTTTCCCAACCTGAATAAAACTTTACACAACAAACACAACCCAGCAACAAACAAAAGACATACGAAAAACATCAACGAAACACCAAACAGAAAAAGCGTACAAAATTCACCTCGTTGAACCAGTCGAACTATCAGCGATAACCAGAAAACTTGCTTAGCTCCCTCCCTACGCTGTGTGCGCAAACCCCTATTGCTTTTTATTGAAATTTCGTGTATCGTCGCCCCTAAATGGGCAATCGGCTGCCGAAATACTCGTCTTACCAAAGCTTTGGTGTTAAATCGTGCGTTTCGGGCTTAAGAAACGATTTCACGTTGCAATCTTTTAGCTATTTCAATGTCTGGCTTATTTTCGACGGAATTAGAGGTCGTGGGGTGGAATGCAAAAATTTTGGGGAATTGAAAAGGGATCGCATTAGCTGATTGGGTTATGATGAGTTTAGGGTGGTAATAGATTTTTGAATGTGTTTGGACTTTGTTTTTGTTTTTGGTAATGAGGTATCAGTTTGGTGAAATCATCAACCCTTCTCGCTTTAGATAGATTGAATGGAATAGTCAGACTTTTACTTATACCCCCTATATTAATTGTAGATCTCTTTATATTCTGATTCCGACCAGTCAAACGATTCCATAGACCCAAGAACATTATAAACTCCTTTAACCCATCAATCTTTGTCAGAAAAAAAAACTTGACAAAATAAAAACTATTGCCAATTCCTCATTTAACCTCAAAACCTGATACTTTAACGTACATAATATAAGTAACAAAAATGAGTGGTCACAGAGCAGCCGCTTACAGCTCAATCGGTCGGTATTCAGGCACATTTCGGAGCACTGGATGTTATTCAGGTCGGTAAAGCTGCGCCGCCTAACTGGATTGCTATTTGGGAGGACACATCTCGAGTGACGGGTGGATGTCGACAAAAATATTATTATTTTTCAAAAAATATAAAGAAAGCGTTCAACCACATTATGTATACCTAGGTACTTTTGTAGAGCAGTAAGAATTTGGTTCATGATAATATAGAGAAATAGAAAGGGTATAGAAACTATGTCCGAATTTTGATAGATTCAATGATGATTGCTATGTATCATAAAAATAGTTTCAATGTCACCACCATTATCTCAAGACAAATCTAGTCAATTTCAAATCCCGTGTTTAGAAGGCGAGGTAAATCTTAGGGTGCAACTAGCATTATGTATCTTTAGTAGTTGTTACGGGTATTCTGAAGCCAGAAAGTTTGACAACTATTATTATCAAGAGAACGCTCAGGTACGTACTTACGCTTTGAAATGTTGAAATATTCTATATCTATCAATTTAGTTTTAGGGAAATCAGTACAAGATCAACATTCTATCTGATAGCATATTATCAGAGGGGTTGATATTGTAGTACACCATAAAACAGTCAAAATCAAAACACACAACAGTCCCACCACTATTGTCAACATATATATCGTTTTAATACCGTTTTGTCACCGTTCTCGAAATCCCCACCATATCGAATTCCGTCCACCTATTTGTGTCGGCTCTCGGCCAGGGGATTACGTGGCCAATTTGATACGCGCCTCTAGATCAGCACTACTGGTTTATGAACCCATATGTAATGCGCTGTTAGGTGCATGACCTCTGGTTAGTAAGGTGCAATGTATCAAATAGAAGTAACTAGCAAGTGATTCCTAATGCCTTGGTTCAGATATTAAGGTATGAATTTGGATGTATGATTGTGATAGTACAAAAAACTATAATATCGAAACAAAAAGTGACAGTGTGCAATAAGCCAGACTTTGTGGCATATGTTTTCCAAGAACGACGATTGAAATATATACATACCTACACAATTTTGCATACACATCGGCATTAGTTTAGACAAGACTAAGTTTCCGCTTATCAAAACACAATCAAATATACATAGGTAACAAAACGCACACACATAAAATCGGTAAAAAAACTTTTAAGTCAAACGGTTTTATCTTATGTGCACTGAAAACTAGAAAATAAAAAAATAGTTACTTACCTGTCAACCTACGTAGGTGGTCTTGGTCATATTAGACTAAAATAAAAACGTGGGGCCCATTAACTGTTGCTGTAGTACTTTCTCCTAGAGGTATAATAGGTGTGGATTGCATCGACTTACTATAATCGTAACTGGAGATTTTGACAATCAATAATAATCAGCCGTAGCGGCTTCACCAGCGAACGCCGAGCTCATGATCTACCAAAGTATAAAGATATGCTTTGCCATAGGTAGGATTTCAGAGGGGCCCCACGTTTTTATTTTAGTCTAATATGACCAAGACCACCTACGTAGGTTGACAGGTAAGTAACTATTTTTTTATTTTCTAGTTTTCAGTGCACATAAGATAAAACCGTTTGACTTAAAAGTTTTTTTACCGATTTTTTATTTTCTAGTTTTTAGTATTTAATGAAAATGCCTACCGAATATTCCTCATTGTATCTAATTCATTTAGTGCATCATTATTACACGGTCTCTTACCTGATAATTTATTACAATCTAATTCCACCAAAAATCATCAAGTGACCCCTCCCTGGGTCAGCAGCGGTAAGGGAGTGCCAGACTCTTACTGACTAAAAATAGTTATGTTTCGTCGTAGGCCTTTTATGTACCAGGGCCACGGTAACTCTTTCGAACAATCCCGCAGCCCAGGCCTGGCGCCCTGTTGGGCCCTGCTGGGGTTGCTGACAGTATTCTACTTGTGTAGCCCTTTCATTTGATACCCATATTGAGGGGGTTGTGGAAAAATATGTAATCCGCCATTTTGTGCCGGCGGCCATATTAGATTTACAATGTTATTGATATTACTATATTGTATTGTCATCGGAATAAAAGGTGTATACAAAATTTCAGATTAATCGCTTGACAGGAAGAGGGTGTTTGAATTACTAAATTGGACCCAAGAATAAAACAAACGGGATGAGCTAAATAAAACCGTTTAAAAATTGTTATCAGCCATTTGGTAGCGGCGGCCATCTTAGATTTCAATTTTGCATAGTAAATTGTATTCTACTTGTTGAGACCTTTCATTTGATACCCATGTTGATGGGATTGATAAAACCTAAGTTATCCGCCATTTAGTAGAGGCCGCCATCTTGGATTTGAATTTTATATAGTACATTGTATTCTACTGGTTGAGCACTTTCATTTGATACCCACATTGACGGGATTGATAAAACCTACGTTATCCGCCATTTTGTACCGGCGGCCATCTTGGATTTGCAATGTTATTGATATTACTATATTGTATTGTCATCGGAAATAAAGGTGTGTATCAAATTTCAGATCAATCTGACTACAGGAAGGCACTGAGATTTCAATTTCTAAATTTGACCCAAGAATGAATAAATAATAAATAAAACAAACGGGGTGAGCTAAATAAAACCGTTTAATAAAACCAAAAATATTTTGATATAAAACCTCACACTTGAACCACGGAGTGTGCAGCCGTCATCTTCTTTGTTATGCCAGTATTACTAATGTTGCCAACGTAAGCTGGGTTTGCTAACAATTTGCCAGAAGCTCTTTGAATGCGACAGCATAATTTGTATGACACAGGCAGAGGTAGCAACACTTTTGGGGGTTCTCGTTTTGGTCGAGAATTCTGTTTGTATTACAAAGAACGGTGTGCCAAGTGTAAAAATACGGAAATTAGAACAAAATCCTCAAAAATGCTTCAGGTCTGGTAAATAAAAAGTTTTTTGGTCCAGTAAGTGAAATTTCGAGGTTAATTCAAAATTCCCAGCTTATGTACGTCGAAATCCCTTTTAGGTTAAAAAAAAAGTGCTATCAAATTGAAAATGAGTTGTTCATGGTGGTTCATCATCATCTACATAAAACAATTGCAAGTGAGAGACTGTCCAGCTAGCGGAATTCAAAATATCCCTGGCAGTCGGTATTAAGGTAGCAAAGTTGTAACCAACAATATAATATGAAGAACGCCAACCACGGAGCCCTGATTTTTTCCTTGAAGACTAAACAAGAATTGTGTTTCTTTGTGGGATCGCTCAGCTAAAGTTCAATGTACCATAAAGGTAAAACTGACGGCACGACTATACAACTGTATATGACTACACTACTTATATAATATTTCCCTTCAGGGCATACAACCATGATACCAAGGGTTTTGTTTTAAAGACATGCAAGACCCACAATGCGGTTTTATAAAATAAATTGTATGTAGAAACTCACTATTGTTCATATTGTGAAACATATACGCTGAAATGAATCTTAATTATGCTATTATTTCTGTTTCTCTTTGCATATTATAAATGTTGTGAATTTATTTCACTTCACTGGTAATATAATACTCATTTCCTCGTAATTATTAGCGTACCGTCTTTCATACAGGGAAAAACAAATATCAAAATTTCTATAAAAAAAAGGGCTTTTAAAAGACTCTAAAAACAAAACTGTTATGACATCAGGATACTCGAGAGTTCACGAACAAAACCTATCCACGAAGCTTCGGTTTTCATTCTAAACTCTAAGAAAAGAAAATTCGAAGAACCATTCTTTTGGTATACCAACAATATGTGGCTTGTCCTTATTTAGAGAAGTATTACGATTCTAGGCAACTGATTTAAAAGAACAAGAAAAACTTAAACCATGAACAATAAAAAGAAAGTCCTCGTAACCTAGAATTTTGAAAAAAAATCCTCATTGAGTTATGTTGTGAATATTGAACCAAAACTAATGTGTCATTATAAAACTTCTTTTCTTTTTTTCTAAACTATTAATTTCCTACAACTAAGAAAAAGTCAATGAGAAAAAGAATTGCATGAATGTTGACCACCATGTTTACTCAAACTCGATTGACGATTTCAGAATTTCGAGCCCAGTTTTCTCGCAATGTTTTCCTTCGCCGTGAGTCTGGTTCCCAAATGGCAACGATGAAAAACAGCATGGTGTTCCAAAGGTGAAGTACCTATTCCCTTGTTAAACTGGATTTTGGCAACCTAATTAGATTAAAATTTTGGAGTTTTGAGACGGAGATAGTCTAGCATAATCCGATCTAGTTCTGGAAACTTGGCAAGTGGCGCATGGCTCAGATAGATTTACGATGCATGAGTGTAAATTTATATGCATCGCTAGGTTTTCGCCTAAGTGCATTTTTATTTG
Source organism: Helicoverpa armigera (assembly GCF_030705265.1). Lineage (NCBI taxonomy): Eukaryota > Metazoa > Arthropoda > Insecta > Lepidoptera > Noctuidae > Helicoverpa > Helicoverpa armigera. The sequence goes on along the minus strand of NC_087123.1, from coordinate 2,391,268 downwards.
AAGCCTCAAGAGAAATACAAATGGCTGACTTTATTTTTTTAAGCTAAAAAATAATTGAAGAGTTTGAGTTAACGGGATAGATTAAAACTCACAAAATAAATAATATTGTTACAAAAGTATTCAGATAAAATTAATTTGTGCATAGTAAGCTCTGACTAAAGTCAATGGAATGAAAACCCTTGAGAATGCATCGGGTTACTTACTATCAACATTATTACTGTAAGGCTAAAAGAAGATTAATATTTAAACAACCGTGAAAAATAAAACTTAAGTGAGTATATTTATATTGCAATATGAAGGTGAAAATTAAATCTGAAACATTTCAGAAATGGCTTTATTGAACCGTATTATACAGTTTCATCGTTTTGACGAGTAATATAGAAGAAAAAACATTAATATTCAAATTCTCCGCTCCGTCTTGAATAAAACCTTGGAATTCAATAAAACATTGAAGAAGTGAAATAAAAATAAAATAACGTACCTACTTTAATAATTCATAGCCGTAAAGAGAATTTTGTAGGCCATCTTAGCGAATGTTTTTAGTCGTCATTTATTTTAATACAAGAGAGCTTGTTAGGGTGGTCTTATTGGACATTGCCCTTTGGAAAGTTTCGCTAAATGATGTTGTTCTTAAAGGTTTACGAGATTTTTGTGCGACAAGTCTAGTTCAAAACAAGCGGCGAGTCTCACTCGTTCAACTTTGTTCTTACGCCGCTTTTTGAGGATAGTTGGACACGAATGAGAGTTTCACGAGTGATTTCCCTGAATTTAAAACTTTCTAGCAATGCTTTGGCAGCACAACGTACTTCCGCGACCTCTTCAACTTTCCTAAATCTCTAAACGCGAATAAAACCACGATTACCTGCTCAATGAGTGAACCCCCGTGGGTTCTTTATTGAATTCAAATACCGGTTTGTATAGATTTATTTTATGAAGTAAAGGTCGCTAAACGCCGCCGAAGCGACCTATCAAACGAAGTTAAAAGCAAATTCTCGAGTCTCGAATGCGACTTAACTTCAAATTTTATTCCGAGTCCGGGGCGCTAATGGCGTCCGCTCTGAACAAAAACTCGCTTGATTAAAATCGTTTGTCGTAATAAAAGGAGCACTAAAAAGTTACAACCGTACGAAACGCGAGACCGGTAGGCCCGTAAAATCGATCACCCGCCGATACTGATCACGGGGACAAAAATTTAACGGCACAGCTCCAGATTACGGGCCGGTGCTTAATTTAGTGCTCTGAATTAAAGGCGAAATATTAAATTGTCGCCGAGCTTCTTGCCGGCGCGGGCGTCTCGTGCTAAATGAGCCGTGAACTCCGAGTATATTTTATTAGGCCCCCTCCGCCCCCCTCCGTCCCGCCCCGCTGGTGTCGTGCTCCACTCACGTCCTCGCGCCTACCCTATTTACATTCACGACTGAACCAACGGCGTGTGAAATTTTATTTCTTCGACAATCTGAGATGAGATTAGCTGTAAATTGAGTTTATGACGGAATCAAATATGCATGTACCCCTCCCCCCGGCGACCCGCTCATCGTCACTACTCTCACGGTTCATCGCATTCATAAATTCAGCATTCGCTCTTTTATTCTCACGACTTATTCTGTCTCATCTAAATGTACCTACTGATCGGCGTTCGAATGAAATATTATTTCTTACGGTTCGCTTTATTCAGATTCACTCAATTTTACTCATATTTTTCGTAGTAAAGTATGATTTATTGGTCTATCAGGAAAATCAGGGATATTTATATATGGGTTAGTTTTAAAAAGGTTTTATTTGAGTGTTGATGTTTGTCGAGGAGTGTTGTTGAGGCGTTGTCAGTCGCAGCGTGTTCCCATCGGCACGTAGGAGGTAATTGTATCGTGACGGTGCCACTTCGACCCCTCTTCCCAAAGCTCTCTCGCGCGTAAAGCGGTACATTATTTTGTATACTTTTCTCTCCTCTAAAAATACTTTCGGCCCTTTCTTTATGAATATTTATGTACCGGAATATAGAACGCGAATCTATGAAGATTTCGCAGTCATTGTCTATCTGCAGAACCGTCTGTTATGGATTATCGTGTAATGTTTTTACGTCTGCGAGCATCGTGAGAAATTCTAATTTATTTTATTTGTACACTGATACTTAACCTGGCAAAGACGAGGAGAATCCATTTCAAATTTAACATAAGAAAATAAAAAGCTATATTATAATGAAACATTTGAGAAACGCAATTATTTCATCCTCAAATACCACAAAAATACACCATTCACAGAACGACGAAAATTTTGAAAAAACAAAACAGCGCAATAGTGTTGGGACACGCTCGTAAATTCTGTCTCACATAGCAAATAAACCATTCAAAGTAGCAATAACAGTTAGGATACCCGGATACCCGCGGATATACCACCGCGCGGATATGCGGATACGCGGATATGATAATATCTGTTCTCATGTAAGGAGATTACCCAACTGCGCAGGACATATTAAAGTGCTAGAGCATTTGCGCAAACACAGGTGCACGCACTATTCCTTCACTCTCATAGCCCGATGGGACGGCAATCCGACACAACCGGAGAGAGATCAGGCGCAGTACCGACATTTACGTGCTCTCCGATGCACGGGTGTATCAATCAAAGACTGCCAGGCTCCAAGATGCTTCGTGAAAGTTTCTAAAACCCACAAAGCGAGACCGACCCGAGAAACCCGAGACCTCGTGCTCAGCAGCCGCGCTTGCGACAGTTAGACCAACGAGGCAGTTAAAACATACGGGTATGGATATCACAGGTGATTAGCGACGCCAATTAACACGTGAGGGTAATGACGGTGCAACGTTCAACTGTTTTATTGCCGCCATGATGGTAGGGGAATTAAAAATACGTCGGCACGGGACAATTTATGGTGAAGTTATCTGGTTGTTGTGGGAAGTGAAAAGAGTTACTGTTTTGTAGAGTACGTAGTTTACTAAAACAATTGTTTGAAATTCAACAAGTAATTTTTTTGATGTTTGTATGTAAATGGATGGTTCCTAAAATTCTATAGTATCTAAGTAATTATTTCACTATCAATACTGCTAACACGTAAACTAGCTTACAAAATGCAAAATAAAACAAAAAAATATTATTGTGATGGTCTTCCAACATTAATAACAAAACACGATCTACCAAAATTAACTGTAGTTCATAACTAAGAATATCGAAAAAAACAATACACTACGCAACAAAAACTTTCGACTACTTTCTAGTGGCACCTTTTTAAAAATCGAACCCTTAACACAACAACACTGATTACCAAAGTTTTTACAGCATCTTATCTGTTGATCGGATCTCCATGCTTAGACCAGGCACAATCGTTTCCTCATAAAATCGAATGAAAACTTTTTCATTGCTTAACATTAATAATTTGTGCTATAAAACTTTTTGACGACCTGACTTATTATCTTGTGACGTACATTTTATTATACATAAGAAGATTACGCGTATTAAGTGGAGCGTAGCTTTTGGTGTCATAAAGCGTACGAATTTCTCAGTGATAATAAGTAATTCTTATTCCATATATTCGCCGAGATATGACTCCTTTGTCGAAGAATTTCGTAACTTCAGCTTGTATTACTGCTGTAGGTTTACTGCTGTGGGTTTGTTATTAAATTGTGTTTTTTTTAGTATGGGATCTCGTAGGCTTGTCGTAGCGTTCTCTTGTCGTAGCATTCTCGTAGACTTGCTACGAGAACGACTATGAATTTTTCGTAGCCTGAGGCTACGAGAAAAAGTATTCTTGTAGTAAGAAATGGTACACAAATATATAACGTAATAACTTCTAAGTATACTTTGAAACTACTGAACCTAAAATTAAATTTATATTAGATTTTTAACCGTCTTGACCTTTGCTTTCTGAGGTAAGTAAGTAATCATTATTAAAGCCTATTTTTAAATGGGATGTTGTTGTCTTTACATAATTGAATCTAATAATAGTCGCTCAAAAATATCTTCTTTTACAACTGAAAATTAATCTATTACCTGGGAAACTGAAACTATTAGGCCTCAAAAACATCTTTTAATAATAAAAATCGTGGTGGCCTAGTGTTAGGTCAAGCAAGTACCAATTAAACTTTTCTTAGTTTGTATGTACTTTGATAGACACCAATTTATAAATACCAATTTAATTGAGTCTTGGACACCAATGGGTGACTACAAGAAGAAGGAAAACCTCTTCAGGAATCCTGGAATCACCAATCCACATTGAGCAAGCGTGGTGACTAACGCTCAATTCTTCTCCGTGTGAGAGGAGGCCTGCACCCAGCAATGGGACTATAAAAAGGCTGTGACAACAAAATAAAAATAAATAACTCAACTTTTCAACCCGTAACTGAATTGAATGTACAATAAAGCAAGAGAACGCGAAATAATTTGCACGCATTCACAAAAAATAATGCTGTTTCGTTTTAAATAAAATTTTGGGGCAAAAAACACGTTGACGGCAGTTTCCTCACGATTTCACTCGCCACTTGCAACGGGAATTTTAATTTATTTGACCAAGCATAACATTCGGGCGATATCGTGCCTCGCATACTATTAGGTACGAGTTTTTTTCGAAATTTCGGCGAAAATACACGTTGGGTAAGTATGGTTGGGTTAAAGACTTATGTAAGTAACGTTTTAAGTTTTGATAGTAATTTAAAAAGGAATATCATTGTGAGAAAGCATTTGCTGGCTGATCAATTACATAAAAATCTATAGGTACTTCGTAAAACATATTTTCCTAGATGTCAATGCTTTACTGATGCAGAACATCTCTATTATGTCTTTTATACGATATAAAACTAACGATTGCTACCGATGTGCCATTTTTAAGATGTGTTGCACTTTTTCAGGGTTACTGGTGTTTTTTTTCACAAATAAACATACCTAATTTCATAAACATCTTTCACAATAATCTTGTAAATGCAACACAAAGATGATCCGACGATATGTTAAAAGCGGCGGATAAATTGAATTGATATGCATCGGTCGTTGAGTTGTGACATAAAACAATATTGCTCTATCCGGGTCAGCTCCCGGTAACGTATGATGCAGTAAAGACCACGTTATGGTAATAAAAGTGCTACCGATAGATACTCACATTTTTGAAACTATATACCTATTTTAGCCATTACCTATTTTAAAGTCAAAATTTCTCCTGATCTTTTTTAACTGCACATCTACTGTCTTATTATTAAATCAAGTTTAATATCCATTTTTTAATATCATAAAACCTGGGTCAAATTAAGGAAGTTTAAATTAGTTATGAGATGAGAACTATTACATTTTAAATTAATAAAACCACCTTCTAGAATCTAGAGCTATTTGCAGGTCATATATGTAAGACCCGTTTATAGAAAGTACTGTATGAAGTTTATAAATCGTAAGTCCTTTTTTGTTATCGCTCAGTCATCAAAAATGATCCTAATAAATATGGGTGCAGCTTGAGGGAGTATCAGACTCTTACAGACTAAAAACCACCATGTTCCTTATGGAGCCTTCATATATAAGAGCCGCGCTAACTCTTTCAAACAATCCCACAACCCCGGTTATAATAAGTACTGGAAATATTTTCTAACGCCTTAATAATTCACAACCAAAACCAAACCATGTAATAGAGTAGAAAAAATATTAGGATTTTTTCTAAAACCCCACAGATCTATAGCCCTGCATCTGACAGTATTAAGCAATAGTTTAACCACAAGTCAAGTGCATGACTATCTTCGTTATTAATGCCCGGGGTTTAGACTCGATAATTGTCCTAGCCGCACTAACTGCGGTCAGAGAGCGCGATGGTTCAACTTAACTGGTTAGGTTAATGTATGATAGCTATGCTATACACCCATCTTCCTTTGAGGTTATCAAAGAATTTGTTTTTTTTTGGTAACTTGCATTAGTTTTCAAGTAGTATAAAAGTTAAACGCTATTGTGACGGAAGTTGTGTGATCTATTGTATGTAAAAATGAACTCTATTGCATTTGCAATAGAGTATACGGCACGGTATATTGGCAGAGCTGTTCGCTCAAAACACATAACGTTATTTATTAATTTCTAAATATTACACAGAGAAATCTTCTTAAAGAATGAAGTTTTATGATTGTCTCTCAATTAGAATAATAATAATCAAAAATTAAAATTTTAAACTTGTAAATAAATTAAATTTTTAAATTCATACTGAAGATATTTCATATAAAGCTACGAAGAAATTGTTAGTTAAAATCTGTGAATATTCAGCGTTTGTTTAACTCAACTGTAATATTACTTAGAGCTCAAGTTTTTCTTTGGCGAATATTTTTCCAAAGTTCAACGCTACTTTCGGTTTATACAGACATTTCATTTTGTTTAATGAAATTCAAAGAAGTTATCATAAAGAAATGAAAATATTAATAATACCTATGTGAATATTGAAATAGTTTCAACAAAAATGTAAATGTATTTTTTGTAATTTAAATTCATCACACCGTGAAGTATGTAAATGCCATTGGAAATGGCTGAGAGCTTGATTCTGTTATTCATTTAATAAATATTTTATTTGAATATCGTAAACAATTTTGTGATTACAAATATCTTTGACTCCTTTCAAAGGTCTTAATTTGTTTTACTTTTATAGCGAGAATCGTTACACATAAGCACTAAAGGTTTTCACTAAAAAAATCTTGACAATACCTACAGGTATACTATAGAATAGAATAAAATGTGTACCTGATTTTATTCATCTGCATTGTCAAGAAAATTACCTATCTACATAAAGAGTAGGACAAACAATTCTTCCCCACAATAAAACCAAGGCCAGACAGACTCCTTTGAGAAACCTACTTACCTTTCTTTCTCATAATTCTCCAACGAGATCCCAATTCACTATCAAACCTCCTTGGATGTAGGTCAACGGTTCTGTCCTAAGCACTACACAGCTCAATATAGTTCGACCGAGCAATCTGTTCAGATCAGCGCTGCCAGCTTTGGTTCTGTGTTGTCATTTTAAGCCATTAAGTTAGAAAAACGGGAGTTTAAAAGTCAAGGAAATGTGTTTTAAATAAGTTTTACTAGTCATACTGATACTCCTCAAATTGTATACATTATTTTTGTCTTTACAATTACGATAAAATTTCGTGTGTTTCGTGCCGGTTCTTATTCATGAGACCAATTTTTTGGAACCGTGAAACGTGATTGACCTTTCGAAAAAGCTGTCATAGACTTATTTGAATTAAAAAAAAATACTTTGACTTTGACTATAAAATGGCGTATACACAGATTTGTTACTTTTTGGGGTACACCAAGTCTTTGAACAACAACAACATCTCATTATTTTTAATTGATTTTAATACTTTGATCTGGTAACACCGATCTAAATGTATGTCAAATGTTAGTCCCTGCACAGCTAGCCCGGTGCACACAGCTCAATACATACAGGTCAAACGTCACAATGGCATTATGCCAACTAAGCTAATCTTTGTACAAGCCCGAACTTGCCAATTGCCGACGTTTGAACCAAAGAACTGTGTGTGACACTGCCAACTTGTCGACAGATGTCTTTAGTCATTTAGCTCCGGGTAATTACTGGCAGCTCTGACAATGTGTGTGTGTACGTGTATGTGTGTGTGAGTGTGATGCTCGTTTGTTTTTGAAAGTGAAGTTTCGGAATGTAGTGACGTGTATTGACTAACGGGTGATTGCGTCGAGTCTGTTTTTTTCTTTAGGGTTTTGCACTTTAAAGCTTTTTTCTAGGAAAAAAACACGAGGGAGAAGGATTGAAGATTTAAAAATGAATGGTTCGATCTGTTCTTGAATAATTTGTTTTAGAAAGTGATGTACAAATGTCGTGAAGCCAAAAGTTGCACCACAAATTGTTAGAATTACAAAGCCACTTCTAAACAATCTTATCGCTGTTTTGTAGAAGTGTGGTCGCCACATGTGGACTGAGCTTGTGTAATGCGTTTTATTTCTGCTTTGTTACGTATTTCTATGATATAACGGAAAGATTTTGTTGAAAAAAGTATGGCTAGAAAAGATGTTACGTATGAAATAATATTAGATGGAAAAGTATGGAAGAAGATAATGTACTGACCCTAAATAAAATTCGAATGAGTAAAGGGAAGTTTTGGAAACGAGCTGCCGACTCGTACCAAAACGTAGGTTGCTCTTAAAACCTACCTTAGAGGGATGATAATTACGTGTTTCTACGACTCAATTTTATTTATTTATATTTGAGTAAAAAGTGTCGTTAAAGACCGTCTCTTTGACTTTTGTGGTCTTCATTAATTAATGTCTGATCTAATGAAATTATATAAAAAATAAACTTCTTTACTTTAACGTCAAAAAACTTAGTCCTTGATATTTAAAATTCTGTAAACAAATCACAGTTCGTATGAAATATGGGGCGCCCCAAATCGCCTGAAAGTCCAAAAGATCGTTAGTACGAACGTTGGATAAATTATTTCAAAATCGTAACGTACGACGTTTTGCTGTGCTTTCTGTCATCGCTTTTTGATGCATGAATGAATCTAATCAGACTTAGATTGAAAACTCGGTTGATACAATTGCTAACTTACAATATTTCCTTACACAAAATAGTAACTTTGTCTTTATTTGATGATGGTACTAGGTTTGTTTCCCAGTTATGGTAACGATGGCAAATACCACAGGATACCAGCTGAGTGTGAGTTTTGCAAGTTTACATTCTCGATACGTAAATGAACATACAACCTAAATAATCCTTTTTACTTTAAGAATTGTTTATTTAATTTAGCTGTCTTTAGCGGTATAAGCACCTAGGCGGCAATCAAACGACACGAACGCTCTATCGAGGTGTGTTAGAGTTGAAAGTATCAGTTACTGTCATCATCAGGTTTGTTTCACCGCCTACCACAACAAAGCGGAGTGTAGGGTTCGAATCGTCCGAAACCAAACCTGTATTTTCCATGTTAACAAAACTTCCCGCAGTACATACTAACAAACTTCCCGAATGACGTAAATCTTCCACCGAAATACTCGCAAGCACTATAAGCTTCCTAAATCCTCGTAAAGTATCAAAATTGTGGTTGATCATAATGCGAGAATTATACCATTTTAGGAGCCTTTACCATGAACTAATGTGCGATGCAAATTACCATTGCATACATTGGAAATTTTCCGCCAAATAGGCTTTTCAATTATGTCATTTCATTGCATTGTGATAAAACCAGGAGCATTAAATTTGCGCTTTGTTAGTTCAATAGTTTTCCGATGGCACGTTGAGTGGTGTTTGTTTTACTTTTAAGTGCTTGTGTTTTGTTTTGAAACGTGATAACATATGTACGTATTATTGGAGCCAGTTGTTATTTCTGTATTGTTACAGGATAAATTTGGTCCTTCCATGATGTGTCATAGCATATTTTTTGTATGATTAGACGGAAACCAACAAACAGACCTTTTTTGATAGAAACCATTATCCCTATCTTTCTAACAGAATAAACGATCGTAAAAACAATTATCATCCAAAAAGAATTACCACACTTCCTAAGCACAGCAACAACAACAAAATGGCTCTATTCATTCCTGATTTTAGGGTGAGACGCCCAATTGTCGGCCGGTCACAACTTAAATAGAGCGGACCACAATCAAGACGGTACAAAATTCCATTTCGTAAACAGCGAAGCAGGTGGCCGTAGCAGGCAATCTCGTTTGTCTTGACTCCGAGCCGACGACCCACCGAAACACTAATTGGACCATTTACCCTGGTAATCCAAGTAGCCGATTTAATTTGTGTTGCGTTTGTGCGCCGTGCGTCGGAACTATGGGCTAGTGATATATAGGGATAGGTAGGTAGGTACCCAGATAGGGGAATGGATAGGCAAAACTTTGGTCATTTGGAGGAATGGGAAGAAGCACATGTTGGGGTAGTTTTAGGAAGAAATATAAGGTAAAGGAGAGATTTGGAAAATATAAGTAAACGGGAACCGAAATACACACGAACCATAGCGTTAACAAAAAGAAATACTCAGATTCATAAAAAAAGGAAAAAAAATGATCCGTACCTAATTTAATTAGATTAATAATTATTATTATACCAAAAACCTAGGACAAATTAATCTACATTACCACTACCTATCTAATATGAATGTGTGGGTAACATGTACTCACAAGGCGACCATATGTATGTGTGTATCCCCGGGATACCACGATGTAATTTCCGCTTATTTATATAAAAAACACAGCCAAAAATTCGTGCACCCAATTTTTAAATGTTTCTGTTGAAACAAGAAACATGATTGTTATCATTTCATTGTGTACAGTGTGCCGCAAAAATTCAATTTAATTTTACCATTAGCTAAGTCAAAAGGGCTGCGGACATAGTGCAGAGAGCGATTTCATTATTTCTATTTGTACATTATAACGTGAAATATTTATTGTATAAATGGTGGAAGGTTCTTTAACTTATTGAAGCTTTAAAGAATCCTAGCTAAAATATAAATGGGAACATAAGTTTGCTCGTTGTTATTACGCTGATATGGTAAAGATTTTACCATGGAAAGGGTGTGAAAACCATTTTTCTCTGGGCGTGTTTATATCATCGGGAAACTACCAGTTAATTGCAGAATAATATTATAATTTTATCTGCCAACCAGTATTTTATCTCTTCAATTCAATATCCAATATCCGCTATCCGCTACACCCACAGCTTTCACCACTAAGCAAGCAGTCTATGTTTTTTCCTCTCTTCGAAGGAAAGGGACAAAAAAATGTGGCCATTTAGGTTAATGTGTTCCACCGAAAATGTATCGTCTAATTACAGGAGACATGATTCGCACATAGACCAACCGTTTTTTCTGTACGTCGGTTAAGCTTGGGGTTTTTATTTCGATATGCTGGTTCTAGGAAAGGAAATCGGATTAGTAAGGGTCGATTATAAATTCTGTGCATCAGAAAAGCTGTGAAAAATATTCTTTCCATTTCGCTACTTCTCTACATAATTTAAAGCCAAAAACATATTATTTTTTTCGTTAATATTGCTTACTTTTTTAAATGATAAAGGTAACCTTTTCACACACACCCTTTAATTAAAAATAAAAAACATAACCCTAATTAGCATCAAACTCATTAGCCAAAAAATATTAAAATTTATCTCCAAAACACACGAATACAAATACAAATACAAAATACAAATATTAACCAAAACTATCACGTAGTCTCATTACAGCCAGCTTGTACGCAACTTAAGTAAAATGTTACAAGTTGCAACTTAAAACTTATGGTACTACATATACTGGGTGCCGGGTGGTACTGCCACTTTGGTACCAGTTGCGAAAATGTTTTTGTATTTTGTATTGTTTTAATTTTATGTTTTGAGGAGATTTTAGATTTTGTGTGTGTTGTGTGAGGTTAATTTTATATTAATCTTTGTTTTACGTGTAAGATACTAGATTTTTCAGATACCGTTCGCAATCCGAGGGAAAAATCATCATCTGTCGATATGTGAAATTTCATCCCAATGTGTTTAGCGCTTCTTGCATGATGAGTGAGAGATGAGGCTTATGTTTGAAATCGTAATCATAACTCAACTAAATTATTGAAGTATTTACCTAATCATAATATTTGAAAAAACAAAATAGCATTTGTCTTTTATCAAAGTACCTAGGATAATTTGTTGATTCAATAAATACCTAACGACCTATCTACTTACCATCAACAAACTACACATACATATATCTTTTACTACCACATAATTATTTATCACTTATCCAAAAAAAACAATACAGTTCCGACCTGATGACACACAGAAGAAGAAGTAACGCAATATTTTCTTCCTCACTTAAAGATACATTATCAGTTGGCTTGTAGCAACTAATAAGTTTCATACGTGAGTGGTATATTAACTCGGTTATAACGACAGTTTTTGCGGATTCCCACTAAATACAATCATAGAAAAAGCGGTAGTGAAGAAGATATTTTGTGTGGGAAGATAAATTGAAAATGTGTTGTGGTATTTAGGTTATTGAAGGTGGCATATTGAAATACATATACAAGTAAATAATCTCATATCATTTAAATAAATAATATGCACCTACTTATTAATTCTATTCTATTACATCGTAGTTTCTACAACTTAATATATTAAATTCTATAATTAGACGTCTCTTACTTCTGATGTGAAAACGATGGAGTGTTATAAGTTTGACGTATCGTAGCTGCTCCCGAACGGATGAACCCATTTTGATTTGATACTGTTACTGAGTTGTTACATTATTTTAATTCGGAAGCTACTTAACACCTCTAATAATTATTAAAATTTGAATTAAATTAAAATTTATTAAATTAAATTAAAATTAAATAAAAAAATTAAAATTTTAAGTTGGTGAGAAACTAAGGACTTCCTCAACTTAGTTTCGTGTAACTTCTCACACTACCATGAGTACTTAAATACCTCATAAGTGCAAAGAATTTAATTACCAACAACTTAACTACATACATGGGTACACTTCTCACAATACTGCTGGCAACAGTTCGATCGGCGCTCGGTCACTGCGGCTTCACAAACCTGCCTACACTAACAGCGTCGCGGCTTCACCGTGAAACCTCGTTTCCGAAAACACTGCCATTCACGCATTCAATTTATATGTACCTTGTATTTGTTGATGGATTTTTGTTTCGATTTCTTTTTTAAATACTTTGTGATGCTTTGAAATCAAAATCTGAACTTTTAAATTCAATTACGAAAACCGTACTTTTTAATTTAATTGCCATGTCATCTGCTTGGCTTTTTTCTAACCTGTTTTGGCTTTACTTCTAGTCTTTTATAAATGCAACTTTGTATCTTTGTGCCTTACAAAAAGAGGTTATGTGTATGTAAATGGTTATCCAAAAATAATATTTTGTTCCTAAAAAAGTATTTATAATGCAACTCAAAATAAAGTTTAGTCTTTCTTTCAAATAAAATCGGTTCACAGATATCAATCCGACATTTCCAGGCATTCGGATTGTTCGTATTTCGAGCGCCTTGTCCATCAGGCCCGCTCAAGAGGAACGGGATTGCATTGTGAAGTAGTAAATTGCTTGCCGTACAAAATAAGTACTGTAATCGGTTCCTTGGAATGTTACTTATATTGAATTCTTTATACAATGGCATCGTCATCAGATGTTGTTTGTATTTTTGGTATTGCATTTGGAAACAAAAGATTAAGGGAGTCATTGGTTTTTTAGGAGCAAGGGGCTCTTGAAATAAAGTGCCTGCAGTATTAAACTGCTAAAGAAAATAAAAAAAACCTATTTGATTTACAGAGTCATCAAGGAGTTTATCTTGCATGAAGATTTGGATTTCTGGAATGAGCAATTGGACTGTTCATATTAAGTGTAACCTTTAGTCTAAAAATACCCATTTTAAAGAAACTATTAAAACAAGTTCAACACCAAAAGAATGCCTCTAAAATGAATCAATAGAAAGCTTTTAAGAATCCTGTGTGAGAAGTTATTCTTTGTGGAAAGTTCTAGAACTAGAAGTTCACACTACGCCTTCAAATTGACGGACTGTGAGCGGGAAACCGTGGCAAGACGAGAAACGCTTATTTGAAACTTTTCGAAAATTCTAGAATGAAATTTTGCATATTGCGAGAAATCACGAAAGGCGCACGAATGTTATATCGATTCTTTCTGATCCGTAGAAAGTTTAGTCGCTTAGATTAGGTGTGCTCAGTTGATCGTATGATGGTGAACTTAAATATTAGGTGCTGCTAACTCATATTATGCTCTACTGTTTTATTTTACTCTGTATAAAATTATACAAAGTGATGAATGGATTAAAATATGTAGAGTAGTCACGTGAAATTAAATTGTAATTTTTCACTTTAAAAGTACATTAAAGTTCAGTGAACCAGTTACCCTAACCGCCTTAAGAATTAATATAATAAGAATTAAGATGTTTTTCACATTGATGTTTAGAATGACAAAATTCGAGTTGTTCCAATGAAGCAGAAAAAATAACAACAATATGGTATTATTTCAACATCCAAAAACAAACCAGACGCATTACGAATTCCCAATTTAATCCCAATCTGTTCGTAATCAAACCTTAATACTTAACTACTTACGAAGTATTATAAATTTTAAACCCCAATAATCTTTGAACCCTTAAGCGCATCGCAACTTCGCTTCGTAATAAAACATTCACGCTGTCAAAAGGTCGTTCACCTCTTCTAAGTTCAGCCATTATAAATCGGTACTGCGTCCGAGTATTAATTTTAAATGTCCGATCTTACTGGTCAAGATTTAAAGTGAACTTTGAACTGTAGTTAAAGACTGGCTGTATTTTATGGGTGCTGACATGTTCAATAGGAGTTAATTCTGATAGATTTAGTATACTGTGCCGTTAACAATGATATAAAGTCGAAATCGACAGAAATTAGTTTTGAAAGTAAATAATTCCTTCAAGAAAAAAGACATTTAGGGCCTTACTACAAAAACTTTAAACCCTGTTTTACACTTGTCTAATAAAATTTTGGCTGCAAAATGAACCATATGTCAACGTCATAATTTGACATTTTTTTAGACAGGGCATAAACTGACGTTTAAAAGTTTTTGTGGTAAGACGGTTAGGCTTTCGTTGAACCTAAATCATTTACATTCTAATCAAGAACGAATAATAACATCTTCTCTTTTAGAAGGCTACTTTTTAACCCGGGTTCGCGGATTAATTACCACAGCACGCAAGTGAAACCACTGGCGCAAGCTAGCAATAAAATAAACCGGTTCAGAACAATAGAAATAACCGCAACCCCATTCCTGGTTTACGGTTTTCAGTTTTGGCCGCGAAACCACACTTAACGGATAGTAAAAAACACAATAAAAAGATATCGTCGTACGTGAATCTCAAAGTGCATTCATACGTATGATTTAAATATGAGAGTTATAAAAATATTATTTGAGAGCAAGTTAGAGGGTACACACTGCAGATTAAACAGTTGGCCGACAGTTGACCCGATGCTAGGCAAACATAGGTATGATGAATGAAAAAAGTAATTAGTCCGTCTTTTAAATTACCCTAAAATAATGGACACGCATTTTTTATCTTCTCTCAAAAACAATTAACAACGAAGATACAACACGACTGAATTTTGTGTTACGTCACTTTAAAGTACAAATACGTAGACGAACTGACGTCACGAACCCCTCTTAATCTTTGTTGCTTTATATCTTAAGAAATATTAAATAAAAATACGTATCCAATATTTTTTGCAAACCTAAAATGTGGACTAATTAGAATCACTATTTTTAGCCCTGTCGTCATGGCTATTTTTTTTAAGAATATCTTGATTCCAATCAAGTTTGTCAGTCAGCTAAATACATGATCTTAGTAATGTGCGTACTACCATTCATCTTCAAAATGAATCCATACACACTATCGACCGACTAAAAGTTTGCAGTGTACGGGTACTCTTATAACTATCATAAAATTTATAACTCAACTTATGTGAATGTTTACAGCCTTCTTAAAGTTTAGAAGATAAAATATAATGGTATTGTAGGTGAAAAGCATATAAGCCAGCGTTGATGGTTCTGATCTACAGACGAGGTTAAGCTAATAAATTATATGGACTGTTACACTATTCCTATTCAAATAAATAATAAAGAGGATAGCATCAGCATTGGTGAATATAAGTATTTATCTTAAAATAATTGTTTGTTCCATTATAGACCCAGGAAGATTAGTAAAAACCGTTCTGTACTTTGAAAATTCTGCATTCATCTTATGTCACCATTAATTCTTGTCTTTCATTAATCAAGCTCCTTCACCAACTCAACACCTTCAGTTACCATTATTTGAAAACAAAACAAAAGAGGCCTAATTCCCATACAGTACAAAATAACAAGGTGTGAGCCCGAGGCGTTTACGTGGCGGAAGTAGGCTGTTACCGCCACTTCCGGGCACGCCGGTGGCGCCACCTGCCTCAAACTTGTCGAGTTAAAGCGCCAGTTTGTCGGAACTGAAAGATTTGTACATTGTTTGAAAATATATGAGCTTATTTTGCGCTCGAAAACAGTTTTTTTCAAAAGTTCTTTGTGCATTTTTGAACTGAAGAGTTTTATATTTTTGAGCCAGTTAGCGAGTGAGTTTTTGCATTAAAACTTCACTTTGAGACGGAGAAAACAGTTTATATTTCATTTTGAGTAAAGCTAGATTGCTCTCTGCATAACAACTAAAATGCTCGAATAATTGAGTAAACGCGTTTGTTGCTAACAAAAGACTTGGAGCTTGCACACAAATTGTAACAGAACAGCTAAGCCTGTTTCAGCGATAACCATGTTTGTACATCAAAACAAACGCATAACACTGGCGTATTCGCTTGCAGTATTAAAATTACATAATCCGATAATCCGCTGATTATACACACGTGCTCACCAAAACCGCGTGCATTTTGATAACCAGCAAACTAATCAAACAAATACCCTTTCTATTATCTCGAAAATTGAAGCGCACTACATTAATACGTAATTTCAAAAACGATAATGTAAACATCACTCGATTCTCATTAAACACGAAATCGAATATTCGTGTCATCAGAATCGATTCAAATCGTATACGTACAAAACTCACGTATCGAGGGACTAATGAATAGTCGCCATTTTGAATTCGCTATCAATAATAGATTTCAATCGCGGGTCGCGAGTCAATTGGATTTTCATGACCCGCGAACCTATGGTTGGGCGTTATTTCGCATAAATTACTTGTAATTTGAATGTACTGTGTCTATGATTATGTTTTATTTTTGCTATCTTATGATTAATTTGACATTTAGGAACTTAAGCAAGATGATGTAAGCAAGTTTTTTTCTATCGATCACAATTCCAAGTTTTTTAACTGCCTACGAAAATAAACAAAACTTTGCTTCTAAGTTATTTATGTGTAAATAAAAACGCACACACTATTGAAAATTGTCACGAAACCACCGAACGTCGTACATTTTTTCGCATTTTTCTGTTTTGCGTGGACCGTTTTGTTCACATATGGCTTTCAGTTCACAGCAGCAAAACTGATATAAAAACACGGCTTTTCTGTTGTTTTTGTTACGAAATCGCAACATTGGCAAGTTCACAACATTTCGCGAAAATCGAATAACAAAAAAATTGGAATACTCACATCACTAGTCGCATACGTATTTCACACGTCGTCGAATAATAAATGGTTCCAGTTTTACGTCGTGCATTTTCTGTGTGTGCACGAGTTCCCTCGGGTATCGATGAATTGACACCGATCCGAGTGATCATTAATATCGATTTAATAACGATTAGCGCACTCGCGCCTTCCCTGATTCCATATTCGGTTTAATTTTCGTAATGGCTGCCAATTAGCATAATTTCTGAATGGTTTGTATGTTTTAATAAGTAATAAGTATTGTCAGCTTTACTATGATGAGTATATTGTGTCGAAAATTGTAAAACAATCAGTGTAGGTATCTGTCAGTATTTTGTTTTATTTCGTAAAGGTAATGCCGTACAAATGCAAAGTGCAAACGTGGTCAGATATTCAAAAAAACATGAATAAACGCAACTAAACAAAAACAGTTTTAAATTATTCTTTGGTAAAGGAATTAAATCGAAT
This sequence comes from Helicoverpa armigera, assembly GCF_030705265.1. NCBI lineage: Eukaryota > Metazoa > Arthropoda > Insecta > Lepidoptera > Noctuidae > Helicoverpa > Helicoverpa armigera. The sequence goes on along the minus strand of NC_087123.1, from coordinate 2,373,699 downwards.
TACCTATTGTAAAACTAATTGTTTTCAGTATTTTGTAACCTAAGCTTTTATTTCCCAATTCTATATGAGATTAAAATTAACAAATGTGAAATTTTTCCTAGTGATATTCATGCGAATTCGCTTCGATTATAAAATGCCTACGTGCATGGTATATTTAATTAATACTCGCAGCTACGTAGAACATAAAGTACACTGTTCGCGTATTAAATGTCCTCGAGGCTATTTGACATCGAGAGGTCATTTATATCCAATCAAAAGGGATGTCGCACTCATTCCGACATCGAATTTAAATTGTCCAATTTATATTTGGATTTTACAAGCAATTCTTTTTGAACTTTCTCTGACCAATGACGGCGAAGTGGTTAAGTGAACCTACTTTGTAAATTATGTATTGGGTTGTATAAATTGGGTTCTTATTATGTTTAAAATTACGCCGGATTTACTGAAGTAGCAGGCAGAGTTTTATCAGTTTAAGAGGTTTTGCCTGTTGTGTTCAATTCAAAAAAAATACTACAAGATCTTATTAACTAAAAAAAAATGTATACTATACTAATACCGAAATACACAAACTCTACTACAAACCTAATAAACTGTTTGACCTAACCTCCAAAACTTGGAAAGACATATTCGACCATTATTTCAGAGAAACTTCTAACAACTATACAAGAATAATTTCAAGTAAAAAGAAGATACTCCATCTGTCTGACATGAGGTATGTTTCTCGTTACGAACATAAAAACTTTCGTTCCACAAGGAAATCAACAAACAAGGCCTTGTATCTTTATAATCAAACTCGTAAATGGAAATTGAACAAATAAAACGAGTTAATAATAAGGCTTAGGGCCTTTCCCTTATAAATAGGGGGAAAATTCCTCCCACCATAAATCAGGAAAGAGTAAAACAAATCCACGAAGATTCGTTTGTACCTACATACCATGGATTCGTGATGACGTACAACCAGTAACAAAAGTTTCGCACTTTTATTGGAAAAGTGGCTGCGTTATTTGTGGCGAAACTTGCGAGGACATTCGTCACGTCATCTGAGAATATTTTGACTCAGTACGCGAGTTGAGTTTTTGAATTATTTGGGAATAAAAACTGTGAAGAAAAAGCTATGAAGTGTTATGTCACTTAAGAAGTTTGGGTAACAAGTATTTGTATGTTAGTTGAGATTTTTATTATTTAAAAGAAAGATTGATGCGTTTTCAATTTAAACTAGGTCATAATAAGTTGACACTGCGAAACCGCCTGACTATGCCATATCACGAGAAGGTAGTTTTTTAAGACTTTAGGACTACACTTTCCTAATGTTTTTCATCCTCTTTTTCATCCACCTTTGTCAAGCAGAGGATGTATAGGCTGTATCGACGATAAGTTTTGCAAAAAAAACTACTCAAGCAAATACAAGTATTTTAGATCGGCCTGAACAACCCAATCATAATTATGTAACTCCTCACATCACATTCCAATCAATCTTCACACAACAATAATAAACTCCAACAAAAAGCAACGAAAACTAATTGCCACTATCTCCCAGTAAAGAGAAATAAATCCTCCTTAGATCTGATTAAGTCACTCGCAGGATATCGATCGAGCTTAACCGAACATTTTTATCTAAAACTAAAACGCTAGTGGTCCGATTCAAAGCCTTGAGATACACAAATCGGATTTGCGACCGCTTGCATGTACAGTAAGAATAAAGTAAAAAAAAAAACAAACAAACTAAGGAATAAAAGGCTCAAGCTGAGCAAAGGCTGGCTGTGTTGTGGTAAGTAACTGTTTGTTACAAGATGAACAGTCTTGTTCAATTTATTTGAAGTTTTTTTTATGTTTATTTTTTGTTTTGCAAATTAAAAAACTTCTGTACCTAAATGATAAGTTTAATGAATAGGTGTGATTTTAATTTAAGAACTGTTCCGAAGTTGTATGTTGTCTGTGTATAAACACATATAGCAATAAAGATTACCTACCTTTCACAACTTCAACATAAATGTTATATTATGATTAGATAAAAGGGTATCTAAATCTCTGTTTAAACTGCTGCAACAAAGACAAACACTCAATATATTTTTAAACACAAAAACAAGCAAATAGAAACAGACAAAAGGGGTATAAATTACCATATCTCAATAAACAATCTCGCTTTTAAAAACAAAGGCGTAGAAAAATACTTTATTAAATTACCATTTTAAGTATGAAAAGATAACCCCATAAATTGGAGGAAGACCCCATAATTTTTTTCCACCTGGATAAACACATCTTAGAATGGTCCTGATAAAATCCCCTTGCAAAGAATCTTACGCTCTCTTGAACCAATAAGATTCTACAGCCATCTCACGATAAGCAATATTCACGCGTATTTTTATGATATTTTGATGTGTTTTCATATTAACTTTAGAACACTTATGACGTTCTTAAAACTTTGAGATCGAGTTTGACGTGATAAAAATAAATGAAGTTTCTTTTATGTTGCATGTAGAAAAGTTAAGAAAGTTCCGTTTTCGAACAGTATAATTGATCAACATACATAAATATGTAGATCCTACCTATATTTGACATAATATTTTTTTCACCATTATTAAGCGACTTCTTCCAGTTTTTCAACATATTTTGCCGTGGGTTCCTATATAAACTTCTTAACATCATATGTTTCTAATCTATACTTAAAAAATAATTATTATTTTTCATATCTTTTTAAGTATAGATAGAGGAAATACGTCAACATAATTATTATGTTCCTCAATAAATGATCTCAAAACAGCTACATACCTGTACGCCACCGTAACACGAACAAACAAAGCTGTGTCTATCGTGAGCAGTTCACGGACAAGCCGCTTATTTTGCTCGGCACCAGCTTATTTTTGCATGAACCGGGCCCGACATCGCAACCAAGTAAACAGAATAAGGAATTAATGGCTAGTTGATTGTGTGGCTTTTTGTTAATAAGGAATGTGTGAAGAATGATGTTTAGCATGTTTTGATTTAGAGACTATCTTGACGTTTCAAAAGTTAACCAAGTGTTATAAGTTAATTTGAAATTAAAAAAAAAATGGCTTTGGAACGAATTGTCGTTCCAAAGCCATTTTTTTTTATACCCATTGGGGTATTAACATCGAGGCTTTAATGCTTTACCAAAATAAAATCCCTGCCTTATAAAACTGGTACACAAACGGTTCCAGAAGAAACAGATATTTTGTTAATGGCATCTTGCAGTTCAATCTTGGAGGCTGTTGACTGATCAACCGGACAACGAAATGACAACAGTCGATAGGGATATTATGTATACAATCTCTTATTTTTATAAGCTTTAAATATTTTTGAAATTATATATTTTTTTATTATTTTCCTACTAAACTATACTTTTATATATTTTGTAGGCAAATGAATAAAGGTGTCATCGCAATTACTCCAGATTTTCAATATCTCAAACAAATAAACATCCATACATACTGGTATAACTTTCTATAAAAGAAAGTCGTTTCAACGGTTATTCGTTAAAAGTTTTTCCAAAGGAAAATATTATGTCTGACACGGCACTCACTTCAGGTGCACTTTATCTGTTCTGCAAGGAGATTGAATCTTTCTGCATTATTCTCTATGGAAAGAATGCATAATTATTTTTAGATGGAATCCTATTATTTTTCTAGAATTATTAGATTTGATGGATAATAGAGACACTTGAAGTAAAATAACAGTTTTAAAAGTTTAATAAACTTTTTTGGTTGTACAACAAAAATAAGTATCTTCCTATTTAATTTCTGAATATAAAACTCTACGTTTATTCTTTCGGGAAGCCAATTTTCACCATTTTTAATATAACTTAGTAGTTTATTTTATTTTGATTGTTTTATAACCATCAAATTAATTTACTTTTTTCAATAATGTTTTAGGTATAGTAAACATTCCCACAAACATTATTAATTACTAAAAAGCAATATCAATTTTACACACTTTACCACAGTTTATCGTTTGCTTTTAAAATATTCTTCCACTTTCACATTATTTTTGCAGTGGCACTACCAATTTTGGGTAGCGGGTGAAAATTTTCATAACCCATGCAACGTAAAGTTTGAATCCGCACTGAAAAGGGACGTTCGTAAATTTTTAGGACTCCATTGAAGCCAAAATTGTGTGCTGGCTTTTATTTATTGTTTTTAATATTGGTTTTGGTACTAGATAGTTTGGGAATGAATTTTGTGGGTTGTTAGGTGAGTAGAGTAAAATCGGAAATACCAAATGAATATGGAAATAATACCTCTACTTTTACTAAGAATTTTCGCTAACTAAATTATGTATAGAAACTTGTTATTAAAACCTGTCATTTATAAAACATTAAAAGTAAATAACATTGTGAGACGGAATTCCAAAAATAACCAGCCAAGATATCCCAAAACACTCCATCTTCATCTACGAGTATAAACAGCTTTATTGCATAAACAAAACACGGTAAACCAAAAATATAAGTTGTCGTCCTAAAATAATACAAAAGGACCAGAAAAAAATGCGCCCGTATGAGCAACAAGCTAATTTACTTTTCCGCCCACGGGCGGTCAAATAACATATACGTAATAAAATACCTATACGTGATTACGCCCTCCGGGTCTCTCGTTTACTCCTATAGTAATAGAGTATACCACTTGCCGGTCAAATATTCATAAATGTCGTATGAAGATTGGTTCGTATTAGGGGTGTTTATTTTTAAAGCTTTGAGGGTGTATACTCAACTGTTTTGTGGGAAGTTTTTTTTATGTTGGGTTGGTTAATCTGTGGGCCTGTTTGTGTGGTGTACAGATTATCTCTTGAAGTATTACTTTGTTTGTATATAAAGGAGTATGTCAAAGTGTTGTAAATAATCACAACTCAATTTAAGCTATTTTACTAAGGTGATACATACTTAATGCACTGGAAACAAATGTAGAATAAGTTCCAGCACACATAAATTAATAAGTTAATAACTCATTGCCATTCCGCACCACAGGTTGACGCTTAAAAACCTTATTTTCATTAAAACCTCGCCCGAATAACGGACTTATAAAAATCTACCTTAAAAAGTAGCCACAAAATTTATAGCTACATCAATCCCGGCCTTTTTAAAAGGCTGTAAACGAAAAATTACTAATAAAATTCTGGATAAAATTCTCTTTGGAAAATACAAAAGTTTTAAAAATAAATGTAGACTACAACACAATAACAGTATTGACAGTTAACTTGCGCCATTTTATTTTAAATTGATGTTTTTATTTGATTACGTTCAATTGTTTTCAACAAAATGATTTTGTTTTAGATTTAATAATAACATTTAGAGTATATACGTAGGTATAAATTCCATAGTGGATTGAATACATCCGATACACACACTACAATATAATGTAGATTATAACATAACATCCCATAGTTTGATGTGAGTCAGATGTCATAAACGTGAACCACTAAAGCATGTAACAAAAACAAAAGCAACAAACCATGCTAATCTAATCCCCCTCAGCGTCACAACTCGGAGCCTGTCCGTTCTTTCATTTCCATGGCGAAGCATGACCGGTATACAAATACACAAACCACACTCATCTTTTTCCGTATATTAGGACCACCATTCATCTCCTCGCAACACCAAACATTTACATATAAGGCCACGTTCCCATACAATTTTATTTCCCCCAACTTTATACGGAATCTGTGGAACTTTGGAAAAAATCTGTCCACAAGGGAGTCCACTAAATTAACCATATTCAAAGGAATGAGACGTTTCAATTTGTACGGAGCGAGTTTGGGAGTAAAAAATAGGCGAGATGGCTGACCGCCGGACGAAAAAGTGCTAAAGGATTTTGCGACCGCCATGATATAAAGGGACCTATATAAGTTGGTGTAATAATAATTTTGTTCGTGACGTTTTGACAAATGACTCATAAACGCTCCTTTGTTATTGATATTTTCTTTATTTTCTGTCCGGTTTTCTTGCTGTTAGTGTCAAATGGTTAACGCTTTAGCAAAAGTGATGAAATTTGCTGTTTACCTCAAAATACGTACAAAAAAGCTTCTCCGTGTAGGTCTTAAGTAACAAGACAACTACTTAATCTCTACACCAACCGAGCCACCTCCAAAACCTATATTTACAATTCGAACACACATAAATAAAAGTAGTTTAACATCTTCTAAAGCTGTAGTTTCCTTCAATTTCATGTACCTGCATCTTGTGCCAAGAACTCGTACACCGTATAATTTACAAATGTTTTTCCATCTCTATTGAACACTCGAGGGTACATGATCGTGTAAAAACATGAAAATTTATCCGAAATCCTATCATGTACTATGTTCAACTTGTTTTATTATAATAGCGAAATGAATTTTTCGTGTAAACGCTGGCCAAGATTGTGTCAAATTCTGTTGGTTCAGGGATAAAAACTAAAAAACTTGGTACAGTTAGCGAAAGAAGTTTGTTGAAGAGCCCTTTTTTGCGTAAAGTTTGAATGACATGTTATTAAAATTATTTTAATGTAAAGTATTTTATATTTGTCTGTAGTGTTGTAATTGCATTAATCTGTTACAGCGATAACACAAAATATCTAGGTATTTAGCAATCACTGACAACTTACAATATCTGACTTAACCAAAACCTATCAGAGTTTTTACAATGCTTTTTAAAACCACCGCAAAACACTACATACACCAACACCAATATTACACCGACCCCCAAAAAAATAACCAATTTTCCTACAAAAAACATTTTCGCCGAAACACCTGACCACGTTTTTAACTGGGAAAAAGTTTCTTATGCTATTTTTGTTCGCCCTCATTCCCAATATGTACTTTGAATATTGAAGAGTTTTCTGTGTAGTATAGCGGACATCGGCCGCGGATAAAACGTTAAACCAACATGTTTACGTTGTACTGCGATACTGGGGATGTATGTGGGGTGAGGGCAGAAGGACCAGATTAATCATGTATTTAACAGTTAATGGTATTAAGTGGTATGTTATGTTTGATCAATGACACCTTTTTTGTCCATACTTAGCAACACCTTTGTCAGTATCGAAAAATATAGATTAATATTGTTATAATTTGAATATTGGTCCCGCTTGTTAAACTTGCATGTGGGTAATATTTGAGTCCTAGTAGCTGCACTCATTTCTAGCCGCGATCAAAGTTAAACACTTCCCGCATATGAATAAAATGGTAGCCTATATCATTTCTCAGGTGCTGGATCTCCCAATTTCATAATAAAATAATGTAATAGTAGTTTTACAATATTAGTAAGGATTAAGCAGACACTTTTTATATACATTCACTAGAATAATGAATCCCACTTTCCCTTTAATATTTCAAGCTACATCTTTACAACTAACCCTTCTGTCTTTACCTTTCATCCGCCAACCAAGGAAAGCGGATAACCGGATCGATGTCCGCCCATCCCCATGCAAATAGGTCCCCAACAATAGCTTATAGGCATTGTGTATATGATAATAGAAGCAATTTTTACGCCACCACAAGGCTCAGACGCGAATGTACGCGATTACCTACAAATTGTGCTGAGATTCATGCGATTTATTTTGATGTACTAACTGGCTTGACTTTGTCTGCGGTTTTTGAATGCCAATGTTTTTCTTTGAGGAAGATTTTATCGGTGATATAAAATGATCGGTTAGATGCAATTAGTACAACATTGGGAGTCAAAGTTGGCATTGCTCTGTATCTAACTGAAAACTAGCTGCTTTCAAGATTTCAGCTGTGTTTGAGGGAATCATCTTTGGTAATTAAATCATTTGTTCATTAGATCAAAATATTATTAAATTCACCTTATTTTTTTTTAATAACTTTACCTCGTCAATATCGTATTTTTACCGGAAGAACTACATTAAAACTCATTAAGCTTCAAACGTTAAGTAGGTTGAATTTTAACCAATAGTCAGAAGGACTCCCGTATCAAAAACTACCTAGATACATATACAGTGTTATTTTTATAGGAGGTACAATAATAAAATTATGATAGAGTTTTATACCTAAGTACTGCATGTCGATTCTATAAAATATCACAACTCACTTCGACATCACTCTCACTTCGACTTCGATCTAAAGGTAGAATTCCGTGGACGCGACAATAGTCAACCTATGAAAATGTATGGCACCGTTGTCGAGGCCCGTGACAGTCGCGCGCGGCCGACGAATTTCGTAAGCTGCTCGCGGCATTGTCAAAAATTTAATTCTGGTTTTACTAAAATTCTATAGATGTTATTAAGCGCTAGACCATGTTGAGAAGCGTACGGCCGCGAGCGGCTCACGAAATTCGTCGTCCGCGCGCGACTGTCGCAGCCCCCGGCAGCGGTGCCATACATTTTCATAGGTTGACTTTTGTCGCGCGCGGCTGCGACAATCGCGACCCACGGAATTCTACCTTAAAGTTTCGTGATTGACATTGTCAAACTACACTAGCGCTACACTATCGAGCGTGTTGACAAGTTGAACTAAATCAAAGTCGAGATTTTGACAGATCTGTCAAAATCTGTCTATCTATAGGGAGGTAGGGAGAGATGGGCAGTTGGGAGACATGATCAAATCAGAATAAAGGGGGTCCTTTTATTCTGATTTCTGATCATAGTTTTGTTTTTTTTTATTGGGTAGTTTACGTTACCGACTGGTAACGGTGTTCATCCATAGACTATCTGTCATTTCTGTGAGTTGTCAAGAACAAACACTCGTAAAAGTACTTAAATATTTTGTTGCGGTTTCGGATCGTTATAAAGAGAAAACTAATGAAAGGTATGTGTATTTTCTATTATTAATTATTGATTGTCAAAATCTCCAGTTACAATTATAGTAAGTCGATGCAATCCACACCTATTATACATTTAGAAGAGAGTACTACAGCAATAGTTAATGGGCCCCACGTTTTTATTTTAGTCTAATATGACCGGGACCACCTACGTAGGTTGACAGGTAAGTAACTATTTTTTATTTTCTAGTTTTCAGTGCACATAAGATAAAACCGTTTAACTTAAAAGTTTTTTTACCGATTTTTTTTTCATAAACTAAGTCAAAAGTGTCCAATGCCAAGGTCCCTATGGTAGGGAGGCTTGGACATACCATGTAATGTATAATTTGTAAATTTTTGCTCTTCTTCGTCAGTGAAAATTTGTGAGGTTATAAATCTGCGCGAAAAATCCTTTATAGAATCTTGTTTCAGGTACCGTTGCCAACTTGATCTAGAGACTACACGTGAGAGACTACACATAGAGTGTTTTAAAGTGATTAAGTGCCTACCTTTAACGATGGCTAGAATGTTTTTGCTTAAATCTTTATTAGAAGAAGCTCATGCTTTAGATAATTTAGAAAAGTGTCAACAATCTGCTAGAATTCGTAGTTTATCTTTATTAACTCGCGATGATGACTATGTGAGCATATATAGATTGTCAAAGGAGCTAATTGACCAACTGGAGTCTGATTTACTGCCCCTGATAAAGCCCACAAAACGTCGAGGCAAAGGACTTACAACTCGTGTAAAAGTAAGTATTGACACAGTTTATAGTTGAAAAATTGTAATCAAGCACACAATAATAAGAAAAACACTTAGTTCTTAATAAGGAGTATTCCCTTTATGTGGTTTCCCCGCCAGCTGATATGTTTTCAAAAGACTCTGTACTTCAGTTATAATATTGGTATTCTCTTAAGCATGAAAATAACCAAATTGGTCTCAATTTTGTTTTCACTAAATCCAGATAAAGTAGGTATTACATTTTTTATTGATTTATTGTTTCACAGATACTATGTACTTTATCATTCTTGGCTAGTGGCAGTTACCAGAAGGTTATTAAAGAGGGCATCAGAACTTATTTATCGCAACCGTCTGCATCTCGTTGCATAAATGAAGTAGTGGAAGCTCTGAACAATCCGGCCGTAGTAAAAAATATATAAGGTTTCCTCAAAATCAGCAAGAAAGGCAAATTGGCGCTGTCAGTATTTTTTCGTAGGGTAAGCATAGATTATATTCACAGCACGAATTTAGAGATTTCTGTTTATTTTATACTTAAAAGCTGCCTCAAATTCCTTACAATAACAAATTATAACTAAAACATCATATTTAGCTAAAATTCTGTGTCAAAACTGATAAAATTAAAAACTGATTAATCTCGGTTGACATTTTGTCAAGTGGGGAAGTCACTAGCACAGCATTGGTCGATGTCGAGCTCACTTCACTTCGCAAGTGATTAGGTGATGTTTACAGAATGCAAAATCAAGGTCGTTCTGAATCGAATGCGAAGTGAGAGTGAATAGCGAAGTGAAATGCGAGTTGTTGTTCGAATTTTATAGAATCGACGTGCAGGCAGGCCTTGGCCTGTTGGGCCCCGCTGGGTTGCTGACAGTATTCTACTTGTGTAGCCCTTTCATTTGATACCCATATTGAGGGGCTGTGCCATTTTGTGCCGGCGGCCATATTGGATTTAATTAAAGGTGTATACAAAATTTCAGACCAATCGGTTGACAGGAAGAGGGTGAAATTTGAATTACTAAATTTGATCCAAGAATAAATAATAAAACAAACGGGGTGAGCTAAATAAAACCGTTTAAATATCTCGTAATGTTGAAACTGAGTGTAATTTTTAGGAAAGCTCTTTCATTATATCTAGCCGAATATAAGAAATGGCAATAAAAGTTGATAATGATCTGTAAAATCTGATTTTTTATGCAATAAATTGTGAAAAAGTGCCCATCCCTCCCCTACCTCCCCTAAAGTATGAAATGACATTACGAATCGAAGTGAAATGCGAGTTGTTGATCGAGTTTTATAGAATCGCAGTACAGTATTTACTTAATACATATTTTCTGATTGCCAAAATGTTTACGAAGCCAGCGAGCAGAAATTAAGTTAGACGAGGCGAATTATGGGCGAACGAGTAGGAACTATGCCAGGTCAAGTAGGTATTTATTAACGGAGGGCTATTTTCGAGTTATTTTCTCTCTATATGGCAATATTTTCTTTAACGATGGAGGTAGAAGAAGCCTTACCTTTTAATTCGTATTTAGTGTAAAACTGTTTAATATATGTAAGAAGGTAATGCAAGCTGTAGAAGTAAATGTCTATGTTACTTCTTTCACAATAATGCCTGAAATATCATGTTAGTTATTGTAACGAAGAGAATCCAGGGGGATCTGTTTCCCAGTCCCAAATAAATATAATAATGATTCGTTTATAAAAGACAACAGAACGATCCACTTGTATAAAGAAGCTTTTATTGGTCAGTATAGATCGGTATGGTAAATTTAACTTTTTGAAATTACTTCTCATAACATCAAAAACTCTTAATATTACCGTTATAATAACTTTATAACATTAGGTACAAATTACAAACAAGTGACATACCCAATACTTCGACCAGTTTTAGCAAAGAATTAATCAATTCATTTAATTATAACAAAGCTCAAAGGCCACCGTCCACTGCACCAATACTTGGTCCTTTTATCCACCAACCTACAAAGACCAAACGCAAACAAGAAAACTATTTAAGTCCCTGTCAATAGCACGATAAAATGATCAACACAAAAATACTCGTTCAGAATAATAAACTATCTGAAAACTTGTAAGGAACGTAGTTAATTAAAAGAAAAACAGAATGAAGTGTTGTTTGCAAGGAAAGAAAATTCTAATTGACTATTAAGTAAGCGGCGGTGGAATGAAAGTATTAAAAAAAGAGTATTTTACGCGATAGGATGGAAGGGCTTTAAGTTGATTCTTAATAGTGTTTTTATTTAAGTAGTTTGTTGAGAGTTCATTTTTATTTTTATTATATTCATCTATAAATAGAGTTTTTCTCAGGTCATGAAATGCTTTAAGACTGTTCCGCTAATTGGTTGTGATAACATTGATTTTTAGCCAGTTTATGGTCCACCTAACTCACTGTTTTCCACAACGATAACTTCAAACATCTTATTCGATACTTTTTGAATATAAGCCAAAGGTTATTAAAGAAATATGTGTCAATTGACCAAAGTGACAACTTTTTCAGAACTGTTAATGGAATATTTTAACTTTTCCCGTACTTCCCTTCAAACCCCCTAAAAAATAAATTACAATGTCACATGTACACTCACCGACAACATGTATGTACGCTGACCGCACTTGAGTGTGGAAGGAAGGCGCGTCGGCCGACACTTCGCATCGGTACCTGCCGGCCAGAGCGCGCGTCGCCTCGCGAAGTACCGATAGCTCATACTCAATATCCACTTGCTTCTACTCGATATCTTAATCTATCTTTTGCATTACTTTTGAAAATTTTAAAACCGGCCTAGTGCGAGTCACGGACGAAAGTCTAACATTTCTATATTACTTTTGTTGAGAGAAGAAATGTCAACTGTCTAAGCATCATGGTTCATGAGATATTATGAGCTGTGTTACTATGGAATAATTTGACATTTTACAATACCAGATTTTTCTAAACTCCCCAAGCAAAAATTCCTAGGAAAATAAATCAAAATGTCACATGTACACTCACCGACAACGTGTATGTACGCTGACCGCACTTGAGTGTGGAAGGAAGGCGCGTCGGCCGACACTTCGCATCGGTACCTGCCGGCCAGAGCGCGCGTCGCCTCGCGAAGTACCGATTACTGATACTCGATATTTTAATCTATCTTCTACATTACTTTTGAGAATTAAAAAAAACCGACTAAGAGCGAGTCACGAACGAAAGTCTATAATGTCCATGTTATTTATCCGAAGAAATGTCAACTGTTTAACTTTTATGGTTCATAAAGTATGGGCTGATTAACTATGAAATAATTCAACATTTAACATTACCAATCTTTTCCCATACATTCCCCACCAAAATAGAACTCTAAAAATAAATCAAAATGTCAAATATACACTCACCGACAACGTGTATGTACGCTGACCGCACTTGAGTGTGGAAGGAAGGCGCGTCGGCCGACACTTCGCATCGGTACCTGCCAGCGAGAGCGCGCGTCGCCTCGCGAAGTAGAGATTGCTTCTACTTGATATAATAATCTATCTTCTACATTACTTTTGAGTATTAACCGGCCAAGAGCGAGTCACGAACGAAATTCTATCATGTCCATGTTATTTATCCGAAGAAATGTCAACTGTTTAAGTTTTATGGTTCATAAGGTATGGGCTGATTAACTGATCGCCGCATCGAGAACGCCTGGAAGAGCTACTGGTCCATGAAGCACTACATGAAAGGGGACCTACCCCTTTCACTCAAACGAAAGTTAGTCGACATGTGTATCTTGCCCGTCCTAACCTATGGTGCGCAAACCTGGTCCCTCACCGAGTGTCAGAAGTCCAAGCTCAAGGTTTGCCAAAGAGCGATGGAACGTAGCCTTTTAGGTATTAGACGAACTGATCGTGTACGAAATACCGACATACGTTCCAAAACGGGAGTCGCTGATGTGGGCCGAAAGTCGGCAATATTAAAGTGGAACTGGGCCGGACACGTCAGCCGAATGCATCCGGAAAGATGGGCCACTATCGTCGCTCAGTGGACACCTCAGGATGGACACCGCCGGCGGGGTAGGCCCCGGAAGAGATGGCGTGACGACCTTGACGCCTATTGTCGAGACTGGTGGGCTCGGTCGAAAGATCGAGAAGTGTGGAAGCAAGATGGGGAGGCCTTTGCCCAGCAGTGGGACAGTATGGGCTAAAAATAAATAAAAGGTATGGGCTGGTTAACTATGGAATAATTCAACATTTAACATCACCAATCTTTTCCCATACATTCCCCACCAAAATAGAACTCTAAAAGAAATCAAAAATGTCATATGTACACTCACCGACAACGTGTATGTACGCTGACCGCACTTGAGTGTGGAAGGAAGGCGCGTCGGCCGACACTTCGCATCGGTACCTCCCGGCCAGAGCGCGCGTCGCCTCGCGAAGTACCACTTGCTGAGAGGTCGATCTTGACACCTGCGGGATAGTGGTCGTGTTAATTGTGCAATGGTGGAGGTTTCTATGTATTTCTTACAGCAACAGCGTAAATTACAGGATGGATACTCAAAAACACAAAGTATAATAATATTATTGACATCAACATTTAAGTCTTAGCCTGTGAGAAAGTTGCAATCTATACCTCGTTACAATTGTATGTGTACATTTTAAAGACAAATATCTAACAGAAAAATAATTAATAGGCCAGTGCTTGTTTTAATGCAGAAAGTCAAACATCATTATGTTTATTAGTGCCATAGTGCAATATTTACAATAGTTTCACCTGTGAAATGTACGAGTCATAATAATTTCATCTTATGACTCGTACACATTCGATGTACAGATATTATGGAGTAGATTTTCTTCCGAAAATGCAGCATCACGAAGTGACATAGAAAGCTAAACTATTCACTTAATATTAATATAATAACAACATACATTTACATAATTAATCAACTATTAAATCAATTGCCAGATGCTAAAGCTAAACCGTTCAATGGACCGCACTCATTTATGCGGCATATGTTTAGTTTGCGTAATTAATAGTTTGAATAGGATGATAATAAATTGTAATTTTATTATATCTAACCTCTTGTATGTTGCTAACTATGAAACAAAATAAAAACAATTGTGTCTCTCTTATCTGTGCTCAAAAAACGAGTTAAAAATTCTTTTGATCTTTCTTGTAACTTTCAATGAAACTCCAACTCAAATTCACCAGAATCTTTGAGGTGAGATTTTATATTAAAAGTTAATTTTATAATAAATATTATGAGGATAACAATATATATTAATTTAATTTATCTACTCTGAACATAAAGGAATATATGGGAATTTTAAACTTCAGCAAAGAGTAACTGTACAACTATTGTCCGAATTTAAACCAGTTCTAACGTAACTTCATCTAAACCTCATATTATAACAGTTAAATAATTTATTTAAATGAAAACAAACTAAACCTATTTGCATGATTCGAACCACCCAAATATAACCTGAAAATATTGCAACTTCATTCGGGTTACATGAATTAATTTTAGATTTTGAATACTATTCATACATTGATTCGATATGCAATTCGACACGCTTTTTATTATTACCGCGCTCACGCTTCACGCTTTTTATTTTTATTATTATATTTTGAAATGGTATCTAAACAGTATGGTGTTTTTTATTCAATTAATTTACATATGTAGAAGCAAAAAAAAAATACAAACACAACCTTGAATAACACAATAAGTAATTTTAATTAAGCAGGTGTTCAGTAATCTCAACTAAAAAAAAACACTTAAACAAATGCAGCAGAAACTTTTAAAAGCAATGTCCAATAAACGGTCGAATAGCCACAACACAAGTCCACCATCTCGTGCTCAAAGCGACGGGAGCGTAATTAAAACGCTTTTTTTTCATTTCAATGTCCAACAATATCCTGTGCCCCACTTCTTCTTATTGATCCGACATTGGAAAATAAAATTGCGGGCCCCCACCCTCTTGTTTACTAACCAAGCTACCAGCTCATTTTAATTTCTCACGATATTTTCCCCTTTATTATCTTTGATGACAGGAAGAGTTGAACGGCCATTGTTCGAACGTTGCTCGCTTCATAATCCGAAAGGCGGAATAAAAATTCCTATTGTATCGGAATCAGTGAGATTACTAAGATTTCTGTCGCTTTTTATTTTGTCAGTTGTTCCGCTAGGGTTGGGAGGACCTTCGTTTCTAAGATTGTCGATATTCCTACTAAAGTCGAACACTCCGTTTTTATTCGACGATAAAATTTTACTACGTTAGTTCGGAATGCTGATTTTATTGCGAAATATTCTTATTGGGATAATTGTATGTTGCCATAGAAATAATAGGATTATTTTTAGGAACGGAGAAAAACGTATTTTATTAATCTCGCTATATTTTTTGTGAGAATAATTTGGGCCTAGGTTGTTCTTAAAGTTATTTCAAGACTTCGTAGGAGCAGAATTATAATCTTAGATTAAGAGTATTCGAAAAACCAATTTATCACTTGAAGTTATTTTTATACCTACGTATTAACTTAGCTTAAAAAATACTGAAAAAGATTTG
This sequence comes from Helicoverpa armigera, assembly GCF_030705265.1. NCBI lineage: Eukaryota > Metazoa > Arthropoda > Insecta > Lepidoptera > Noctuidae > Helicoverpa > Helicoverpa armigera. The sequence continues at coordinate 2,357,693 of NC_087123.1, read as the reverse complement.
CAAATAATTTGAAAGGCCTTACAGAACGCTTAGTTTTTTCATTCATTCCCCGATGACCCAAAACAAACATTATTAAAATCGTGAACGCACAACGTAATTTACTAAAAGTAACCTGGGGCTACAGCTGAAAATAACGTCACAAGAGGAATATAAAACATTCAGGTTCTATCATCACTTTATTAATGTATACTATGCTCTGCCCATGACATCATCGGTTTATATTTTATTTAAGTAATATATTTTTATATTGCACAGCCGTTTTACGTGAGTTCACTTCTAGTAGCAAATTGTAGCGTATGTCACTAACATACCTATACATTTCCTATGCATTATAAATACTTTTTTACTAATTAAAAAAAATATATAACTTTGATTCCGATTACTTGTCTCCAAAAAAAAAGTTCGGTACCTAATAGTAGTTTTTTCATAAAGAGCTTTTCTTACATAAATTAATTAGGTACCCTAAAGATTAAGAACATCAGTAAAAAATCTATATTTCTATAGTTCTAAAATAGGCATAGCAGCACGATCATCATCATTGCCCTTTTCGCAATATATTTTAATCCAACACAGCATGTATTTCCTTCCATACATCTTTGTCAGCCGTCTTCTCATTATTCACCCCTTCCTATCTATATAACATCTTTTACACATTCCATCCATCTCTTCGCTATATAGTTTTACGGCTGATTTCAATAACTGATCTATATCCTCAGTTGCCTACAAGAGATACGAGTTTGATTGTTGGAGCTAGTTGCAAAGTTCAGTCTCTATAAGCCATTTGACTAACTTGCATTACCTATATATTTTATGTTCTAAAAATAGATTGAAAATACACTTTTCCCCACAAACCACAGTGACACAAACCTAAAACTAATCAAAATGTTTTGCATACAAAAATATAAAACATTGATGCAATAAATTCCTAACAAACCAATGCTTTGCGAGTTCAAACTTTATTTCCTAGAAGTTATGATTCAGTTTTGTGTGTTGTTTAAATTGGAGACGAAAGAAGTTCTTTGTATTGCGGACACCCTGTACTTGAAAACAATAGCAGGAAACTTTTTAAAACTCTTCAATATAGGTTCTTATTTTAACTTTGTTTGCTTGACGGCTTTGTCAAAACAAAACAACGTTTGAGATGTTGATCATCACTTTTTTCCTATTTTTAAGGAGGTGTTAAAAATTTTGCAGTTGTGCCTTTTACTAGATTCTGCAATAAATTAAATAAGAGCTTAAACAGAGTTGCTATAAGCCATCTTACCGTAACAGTGGCTTATTAAAAAAACGTTATGAAAATTATTCAATCTTCACCATAATCAGGCCCACCATAAGCTCTAAATGACGACGCTTTGTTAAAGCTAAAGGTCATCAATTTTTTTAAACCACATTTGTGCGTTCATTGAACATTGAACACAACAAAATGACAACACCACACAACATTTCCATCACTCTAAAACTTTCCACCAATATTTATTCCTTATTTTCTTTCCCCTATATTGTACTCATACTCTATTTTTGGTCGCGACTTACACGCTATACTTCGTCTTAAAGTATAGTGAATCGGATGCCATTGCGCTGATATTAGGTGATTTGGCAAGCCACTGGTAGACGGGGACCCATCCAAAGTGCATTCGTCGGTGTAAGATATGACGGCGTACATTGGGCAAGAAAAATCGAAGCTCGTTTACATTTTTGCTGTCACGTTTTTGGAGAAATTATTAGTAGTGTGTTGGTTATTTTCAATATTTATTTTTGTTTTGTTTTTTTTTTTATAATAATGGCCACTTATCGTTCGTTATTCTTATCAAGAAGAAAAGGCACACACCTTGTTAGGGTACTTAAATCCTATAGATAATATCAATTTAATTCTTGCCCCATCAGACGTGTGCAGCACTGGGAGGCATGTAAACGATTCTGTAGTCACACCGACACCCATATATTCATACATTCTTGTTCGCACATTTTAGTGGACATATCATAGCACACATTAATTAAATTCAGTAGAGTTAAACTACAAAAATAAATCTTACAAAACCCAAACCCCTATTTAAAAAGTTCATCGGAAATCTGCGTGCCACAAAAGAATTCTAGACATCTCCGTCCTTAGGGTACAGTAACCAATTAAGGCGCGTCTTATCACGCCAACTCTGTAGTCTTGGCAATAAAAATTCGCGTAATCCCAAAGGGCGAACGAACAAAGCCGCGAAAAAAGCCACCAAAGTAAGAGATCGATGCGACTTGAGGAGAAATTTTGTGATTTATTTTTGGGAATTGACTTGTTTTTTTAATCTCGTTTTTTACTTTAGAAGCAATAGAGGGATTAGTCAATTTAGATACTCGATATCAGCACCGTCCTGCCCACTATGTTGCTTACTCATCATCCTCCGAGCCTTTTTAGGGTTCCGTAGCCAAAATGGCAAAAACGGAACCCTTATAGTTTCGTCATGTCCGTCTGTCCGTCTGTCCGTCTGTCCGTCTGTCACAGCCGATTTACTCGGAAACTATAAGTACTACAGTGATGAAATTTGATGGGAATATGTGTTGTATGAACCGCTACAAAAATATGACACTAAATAGTAAAAAAAAGAATTGGGGGTGGGGCCCCCCATACATGTAACTGAGGGATGAAATTTTTTTTTTCGATGTACATACCCGTGTGGGGTATCAATGGAAAGGTCTTTTAAAATGATATAAAGTTTTCTAAAAAACATTTTTCTTAAAGTGAACGGTTTTTGAGATATCAGCTCTCAAAGTCGTAAAAAGTATAAAAATAGAGGGGGGGGGACCCCCTCTATTTTTATAACTACGGGGTATAAAATTCTAAAAAAAATAGAGGTGATGCATGCTAATTAACTCTTTCAACGATTTTTGGTTTGATCAAAGTATCTCTTATAGTTTTTGAGATAGGTTGATTTAACTGTAATTTACGGAACCCTTCGTGCACGAGTCCGACTCGCACTTGGCCGGTTTTTTTCCCAATCATGTTGGGGTCGGCTTCCAGTCTAACCGGATTCAGCTGAGTACCAGTGCTTTACAAGAAGCGACTGCCTATCTGACCTCCTCAACCCAGTTACCCGGGCAACCCGATACCCCTGGTTAGACTGGTGTCAGACTTACCGGCTTTTGACTACCCGTAACTACTGCCAAGGATGTTCAATGACAGCTATGTTCTATGTTGCTTACTGTGTCAAGTAATTGATACAATAAGCAACAGATTTTAACCATTCTGGTTATTTCCACAACATAATTAGTTGCATAATAGAACTTGTTGTATCCAATAATGTAATTAATTGAATTAAATTATATTCACATAAAACGATCTAGTGGACATTCCTAGAAACTATTTTATGCGGATAACCATTCAAATTCGCGGAACAGACAATCCAGTAGTAGAGTAATTTACAGTGACATGAATTATTAACAAATATTACTCAACGATATGATGTCGTTACGGATAGTCAGAAGCCAGAAAGTCTGACGACCAGTCTTACCAAGAGATATTGGTTTGCCCAGATTACCGAGTTGTGGAGGTCAGATAGGCAACCGTTTTATGTAAAATACTGGTACTCAGCTGCAGCCGATTACACTGGAAGCCGACTCCAACATAGTTGGGAAAAGACTGGACATATAACGATCTATATTCCTACACATTAACATAGTGTAACAACCAGAATAATCACTTAATTCATTTCGACAGTTGCACCAAAATGGCGGCCACAGACTAGAAAAACCCATCAAACAGAATAGAATTGGCACATTCATTTAATACATTTAATCCACATCAGACTGAGCGGAATGCAGTTTGACATGGATAAATAAAGTTCCTGGAAAACATAGTGTCATCTGTCGGATTTTATTTACAGTTCATTTGACGATGTATGTACTAGAGTTGCATCGGATTTTGGTGGTTAGGATTTGTGACCAAATGCAATTTTGCGTTCATTCTATTTGAATCAATGTCGACTTCGTTTAGTGTCGTTCAATGTGTTTTTTGGCGAATCATCTTTTTAAATTAATTAAAAAACTATGTCATACTAACTGTCCCCCGCGGTTTCACCTACGTTTGGAGGTAACCTCTTCCCACTCACAGACAGGACAGAAAATAGTAGGTATATGTCCTTTCTCTGACTCTAGACTATCTTTGTCCCTTATTTCATTAAAATCATTATCAGCCTTTATAAAGTGTCACTGCTGGGCCTAATGCCTTCTTTCAGATGAAGAAGGATTGAGCGTTAATCACCACGCTTGCTCAATGCGGGTTGGTGATTTCAGACATTATAGTCCAGGTTTCCTCGAGCTTTCCTTCGCTTTTAATCAGTCATTAGTGTCCAATATCACTTATAAGTTACATACAAACTTTTATAAACACTTTTTAAACTAAAGAATCCCCAAAAAAAACCTAATAAACCGTCAGTAACTTCACAAAAAGTAACATTTCAATAAAGTGACCGTAACCTTTACAGATTGCGTTTAGTTGACCCGTTTACTGAAAGCGGGTGCTACATAAATATTTCAGATGTGTTCCCAATATCGATACGTTTAAGGGTTGATACGATTTAAGAAATTGGGTTTGGAACTGAAATCGATGATCACCTTGAACTAGAGTGATCAATACTTGTGGAAATGTAGGTGTGAAAAGGGGACCTTTTAGACTATGCTATGGTTGTAGATCTTTTTCTATAGTTTGAAATGGTACTGTAAAATATTATGATTGTTGTTACTAGTCAAAAAAAACAGGCAAAAAAACAGGCAGGGTGTTTTTTTTTACTTCTGCTTAAATTGGTGCTGAAATACGACTTCACATTTTTCATGCGAATATGGCTATTTGTCGCTCTTTCACGCCAAAACCACTGAACAGATTCAAACATTTGTTACACAGGGTAATCTTGTTTAAGACCAAAAATGGTATTAATTTTTTCTTACACGTGCAATAAGCCTCGTTAACATGAACAGTTAATATTTAAATTACTACAACTTCTAACCCAAAGCAAAACTCTATCAAACCCCTTTTTCCTCACAAGCCTTAATACAAAACATCTTCATCAACCAGAACCTTAAACCTTTAGATAAAGCCGTTACAAAATAATGGTTGCCAGGCAACCCTATATAATTAGGGCGTATATACATTGTTAATTTGGTTTAACGCCCGTGGTCAGGTGTAGTGAGCTATTCTGAGTCGATTACGGCCCTTAGAATAGCATCCTTGGTGCTGAGTGCTCAGATATCTACGACAATGAGTGTTGTTAAGAGTGACGTGTGTGTTATGTTTTAGGTTTCTATATAAGTGTGTAGGTGTGAAATGGTTTCGGTTTTTTGGTTAATTGGAAGTTGATTCTTAAGGTGCTGTTGAAAATTGAGCCTTTGGGGTATCTGTCGTAAGTAAGCAGCAAAGTTCAAGACTTCATTTCAAATTATACACTTTTTTGTTGTTTGTTTTTTTATTTTTGTCTATGTAGGGGTTGTAAGCGCCTACACTTGGATGATAGTTGATAGGTTGACTGCTTCTCGTTGATATAGACAGGAAGATCGTGTAGAAATGATAAAATAACACAAACTTCTGTGACGATAGTATATTGATACAAATGATAAGGTGCAGTGATATAAAATGCTAATGCTACAGTTTAAATAGTCATACAAAAGTGCTGACGCGCGCCGCGACAGTAATTATGTATATAAAATAAAATTAAACCTGTACAGTTGTCTGTACATGCTGCCGAGGGCGCAAAGAAAGTGAAAATAACATGATATAAATTATAAACAAATTAAATAAACAGCAAGTTAAAAAAATGTCAACTTAATACTAATTACATAAACCATCTAACTATCACTCAAAGGAATATCGAACTTAATTGAATGCAAGTTAGGGGTCGATCTGCTCTCGGTGATCCTTCGCGGTGTAGGCTGCGGCTTGGTGGTCAGCTGTACTGCTGCTGATTCTAATCTTGACTCCAATGCCGGCTTCTGAGTCCGTCTTCTTCGGATCCAGAGGATAAGTATGATAAAGCCCGTGAGGATCGCTCCGGCCACCAGCGAGTAGAGCACGCTATACTGATGCACGTCGTGGACGCTCAGCGCTTGAGTTGATTGTTCCTTGAGATCCTCTATGTCTGATTTCAACTGGCTCCACATTGAATGATGATCCTCGGGTACAAAGGTATCCATCGAGGGGATGCTGGTATTGACTATCTCGTTAACAACAGACATCTGTGGAAGCTCCATCTCTTCGGTATGATGGTCCACGTGATTGATGAAGTTCTTGTGAGAGTAAATCTTGAAAGAATCTCCCTTAAGTGTGCATCCTGGACATAGAGTGATAATTCCGTTGCCTGATAAAGACTTCACTTCCGTATTCCGTATGCTAAAAATGCGGACAGTGCATTGCTGACAACATTGATACAGCCAGTCGTTCGGGCGCCGTAACTTGATCCACTTATTTTCGCACGTCGACTGTTTCTGTATACAGGCTGATGTGATTATTCCATTGATTTTAATATCGCAAATAGATTGCTTTTCTCTAATTTCATAGATTGGCTTATCAATGGAACATAATATCTTCTCTGGACTTGGATGAAGGCACTGCAACAGGTCGTTTTCTGTGAAGAATAAAACCAAGTCCTTCCTCAAATTAAATGCTAAATATGGATAAGTCGATGTAATTTGATAGCCTTTTCCTGATTCTTCTCTTTGTAGAGGGATGATCTTATCCAGTTCATATTTCTCTGTGGTAACAAGAGGAATCTTGATCTCCATGATAAGATAGTCTTTATATACTCGAGCAAATACTCGCAGTAATTTATAAAGACTTCGGACACTTGACTTGTCTAGTGGCACATTGAGATCATCCTGTATCTCCCGGTTTATGATATTAATTTGAGCCTCCAATTCTTCAGGCGGGAACAGGTGGGTATCGATGTGCCCATGATAGATGTCAGTGATGACGTCGATGAGACCTTGTTGTACACGTCGTAAGTTTGATAGTACGGTGTATGCTGATAGTGCTGACGACGTTAAATAGAGACCTTGCGTTGATTCCGATTGTACGTTGTTTACTGCTTGCAATAAGGCCTTCATTTGTGTGTTCATGGAAGTAAATTGTTGATTCATTATAGCCTCATTTCTTCGGATGACGCTGAACTCAGATTCAATAATAAGAGTTTGATTCTTGATAAGGTTCTGTAAATGATTTTCATTCAGGGATATTTTCTCAATATCCTGTTTGTACTGCTCTGCAAACTGGTCATCCAACACCCCAAACAAGTAGCTAGCCAGGTTACCAACACCGTTAACTAGTCCTCTCTTGTATCTTTTGTTTGGGTTGACAAGTAAGGAATTATAGTGTTGCAGTTCGTTCAATTCATGTTCCAGTTGTAATATGATAGCTCCGTACGGCATTCTTGATTGCGGTAGGCAGGAACGCTGACATAATGGATTTAAATGTCGAACATATGTTTCTAAGTCGGTGAATCCAGACCAGTATGTAGACATGTTGTAATAGACTATCAATTTCCACTCGTCCTTGATATGTTGTAGCTCTGATACTTTGTCGAAAAACATATTCCTCTGACCGTTGAGCGGCGTGATATTGTATGATTGCTGCATACTAGGCGATATTATCAACACTAACATAAGAAGTGCTGACGTAAATAACGTCTTCATGCTGAATTTCGACTTGTTGCGACGCCTGTGGGACGGTGCCTGGTCTGAATTATTCGAAGTGGGCTCCTGCGGGATATTATTTTCTTGTACTGGCAGTGGGACAAGTTTGTTTACCGGACGCTTGATGATGTTATTTGACGTTTTCAACGTCACAACTCTGACACAGCCATCTTGACCGGGATGCAGAGCTTGAACTCGCGCCATCGCCCACTTCCCAGGCGGCATGTTATCTTCTTTGATCAGGACGATATCGTCTTGTTTAAGATTTTCTCTCACAGTTCGCCATTTTGTTCTGGACTGAAGCTGTTGAAGATATTCCGTGGACCACTTTTTCCAGAACTGTTTGTTCATGGCCTGAATCAATTGCCAACGTATAGTCAGGCTCATATGATCAGGATGTGTTTGTGGTCTTGATAACAAGGATCCGCCGATAAGAAAATGCCCAGGTGTAAGATAGGTATCCTCTGGATTTTCAGTGAGTGCGCAAAGAGGTCTCGAATTGAGACAGGCTTCTATTTGACACAGCAACGTGGTGAACTCCTCAAAGGTTAATTTTTGATTACCAAGCACTCGCTTTAAATGATATTTTAGACTTTTCACCGCTGCTTCCCATAATCCTCCGGCGTTTGGCCACACAGGAGCGTTGAAGTGCCAGAGTATTTCCATGTTGTTGATATCGTTGATGGCATTTGGATTGATTGAAGCCATTATCTCTCTGTACTCTTGATTCAGCAGTCGTGAAGCGCCAACAAAATTGGTCCCATTATCACTATAGATATTCTTGGGTACTCCACGCCTGGAACACATCCTTCTTAATGCTGCCAGAAAGGATGCTGTGCTAAGATCAGACACCAATTCTATGTGCACGGCCTTGGTTGCTAGGCACACGAATACTGCAATGTATCCTTTGGTAGTCTTGATACCTCGTCCCTTATTTGATTTTATCTCCACATGTCCAGTGAAATCTATCCCGACATTAGTGAAGGGCCGAGAGGGTGTAATTCTAGGCTTCGGGAGGTCAGCCATGAGTTGTTGATATGTTTCCTGGTTATATCTGCGGCACTTCACGCACGAGCGCAGATACTTCTTGACGCTGCTGATGCCGCTGATCAGCCAATACTTCTCCCTGATAAATGATAAGGTAAGTCGTGGCCCGCCGTGAAGCGTAGTGATATGAGCTTGATGAATAAGTAACTCTGCCAAGCGACTTCCAGGTGATATAATGATAGGGTGTTTCGCCGCGTATGTGATATTTGCTTGCTCCAAGCGTCCACCAACTCTCAGTATCCCGTGATCATCTAAGAATGGCCGTAGACAGGACAACTTGCTGTTGCTGCGGACGAAGCCCTGTTTCTTCAAGTGATAAAGATCGTCTTGAAAATCTATGCTTTGTGTATGTTTGATAATATGATATAGTGCGCCTTGTATTTCAACACCAGTCAGTGCACTTTTCGCTGCGTGTGAAGTTTTGTCGCGCAGGTTAGCGATGTAACGTGACACCCATGCCAATATTCGCACAATCTTTGTTATTGAATTAAACTTGTTGAGTAATTCTGTTATTAAAATCCAATTCGACTGGCATAAGGCTGTGTGCACAATGCGTTTCTTGATATCTTCTGTTGGAGTATGATATTCGGTTGTGGTGATATGATATGGGTTAAACTTGACAAGCCATTCTGGTCCTTCCCACCACAAGCGATCTCCTGATAAATGTTCGTTGGTCATTCCACGCGTAGCACAGTCTGCTGCATTGTCAGAAGACTTAACGTGGCGCCAATTTGATGCTGGAATTACTCCAGTAATTTTCTGTACACGGTTAGCCACAAATTGCTTCCATTTTGATATGTCTCCGTGTAGCCAGCCAAGTACCACCATCGAGTCGGTCCAGGCGAAAATCTCTGTTTGCTCCGCTGATAATGTCTGAAGAAATTTCTCCATCAATTGTGATAACAACAATGCACCTAGTAGCTCTAGTCTAGGTAGCGTGATAGTTTTATTGATAGGCGCAACCTTTGTTTTTGAACACACTAACTTCGATGTGCGCTCGCCCTTATAATTATTTGTTACAACATAAATTGCACATGCGTAAGCCTTTTCCGAGGCGTCGCAAAAAGCATGTATTTGAATGTTGTTGTTTTCAGTTTGACCTAGATATCTAGGTATTTTATAAATGTTGATATTTCTTAGGTCGTTTCGCAACCTTTCCCACTCTAATGATATGTTTGCTGGTAATTGTTCATCCCATGATAGGTTCGCAGTCCAAGTGCTCTGGAACAATATTTTTGCTCTGATTGTGAGCGGTGATAACCAGCCAAGGGGGTCGAATATTTTAGAAATATCTGATAGCAATTGCCGTTTTGTGTACGGTTTCTCACTGGCTTGCGGTTCTATTCTCGTGTCGAAGGTAAACACGTCACTAGCAGAAATCCACCGCAGGCCTAATGTTTTTCGAGATTCGGTGTCCTTGAACTCGAATGGAGCATTTATTTGTTCTGGCTGTAGGTTTTCAATAAGCTGCGTTTCATTGCTAGACCATTTTCGCAGGTTCATTCCAGCTTCTCTCAGTACTGATATTAATTCATGTTGCAATAGCATGGCGTGGTCGATGTCATTGCTGCCTCCAAGATAATCATCCATGTAGAATGATGATTCCAAAGCAGATGCTGCTAGTGGATATCTATCAGCATGATCGATGCCGATTTGTTTCAGTGTTCTCATTGCTAAGAACGGAGCTGCTCTTGTACCGTATGTCACGGTGGTAAGATTATACTCTTGAAGAGAATCACGAGGATGACTTCGCCACAATATTGATTGAAGATGCTGATCTTGCGATCTCACGGAGATCGCTCTAAACATTTTCTCCACATCCGCTGTGACAACGTATTTGTGTTGACGCCATCGTAGGATGAGATTTTGAAGGTCTTGTTGAAGGTTAGGTCCATTGTACATCAAGTCGTTCAAGCTACGACCAGATGACATTTTAGACGAAGCGTTAAATACAACACGTAGAGCCGTTGTTGTAGAGTCTAATTTCAGCACGCCGTGATGCGGTAGGTAGCATGCTGTGTAATTTGGTTGTTCGACCTTACGCATGTGACCTAGGTCTTCATACTCGCGCATGAATTTGCGGTAGCCTTCTGCTAATGCTTGATCTTTGCACATCTTCTTTTCTTGTTGAATAAACTGAGCGACAGCCTTAGATTTTGATGCACCCATCTCCTGCTCGTAGTTAGGTTTCATGGGTAATGCTACTTGATACTGGCCGGACTCCAATCTTCTAGTGGTTGATTGATAAAACTCCTCGCAATATTGATCTTCAGCTGATAATGATAAGGTAGGCTCGTGAATATCTTCGACCTCCCAGAACTTGGAGATGCTGTCGACATCATTGACGACAACGTGGCATGCAAACGTCTTCACATTGCCTGATAATATCCATCCAAGTTTTGTTTGCTGAGCGATAGGAGCTTGAGCTGGTCCTTTGATAAGACCACTCATGATAATATCTGAATAGACGCTGGCATCCAACAGCAAATCAATTGGTTTTGAAATGTTGTATTCGGGATCAGCCAGTCTTGTGTGTGATAAATGAGGCCAAGTTTGTTTCCTAAACGATGCATTAGGCAAGTTATTAATAACTCGTGATACAACTAGAGCCTCTGTTGTAAAATGATAGTCATCGTAAATTGATACGCAATCAAGGGACACTAAGCCTTTGCTTTGTTTTTGTGTCGATCCTATGCCTGATACGGCTGCTTGATAAAATTGCCTCTTCAACCCTAATAATTGGGCGGCATTTTCTGATATAAGGGATATTTGCGATCCCTGATCCAGTAGAGCTCTGAATCTCACAATGCTTCCATCTGAAGCCTTGATGTTCAATGCTACGGTAGTGAGGAGAACTTCTTCATTCTCACTGGCTACGTAGTTAACATTGCGATTATTTTGAGATGTGGAAGGTAATTCTGATGAAGTTGTAGACTGCTGCGTTTGCGTTTGTTCCAGTAGGTCACCTCGTGTAGAAAATGCGTCATGCATTATTGAATTATGATCACCGTTGCATTCCTTGCACTTTCTTGTTGAAATGCATTTTTTGTCATAATGCTTGTAAAGGCAATTACGACAAATTTCATGTTTTGAAATTGTCCTCAATTTCGCATCCGATGATTGCGCGAGAAAGCGTTTGCATAGAAACAAATCATGAGGCGCCTTACATACTGGACAAGACCTCTTGTATGTAGCATTCGACTGATATGGATATTTCTTGTAAAGCGATGCATTCTTCGAGAAGTTGTTATGATTTTGAGGCCTTTGATGACATGAGCTCGGCTTGTATGAATCTGATGTTGTAGGTTTCTCCTTCTTGCCTACGGGCTCTCGAGCCATGAACTTGTTTTCAAGGAACTGCAGGAACTCCGTATATGATGTAAGATCTCGTGGCGACATACGAGACTCCATAAAGTCAGTACGCGTTTCTTCGTCCAGCTTCTTTGATAGTAGATGAACTAATATTGGGTCCCAGGTTGTGATGTCAATGCCTAGGTTCCGAATGCTGTTAACACACTGTGTCGTCGTATCGTGCAACTTCTTGTATGCATGATAGGATGAATGCTTAGTGATCAGCGGTTGATTAAGGAAGATATCCATCTGTGTTGAAAACAGTATCTGTGGATTGTTATAGCGATGGGTAAGGATCTCCCATGCCGTGTCGTAGTTCTCTGCTGATATGTTGAGATGCTGGATTAAACCTTCTGCTTCACCCTTGACCTTTCCTTTCAGATGCTGCATTTTCTGCGCCTTCGTGATACATTTGTTGTTATGAATTGTTTCCATAAACAAATCGAAGAAGGTCGGCCACTGCGTGTATTTTCCGAAAAATGTAGGTACTTCTAATTTAGGTGTGGCCTGCTCCAGGTGAGCAGTAGAGTTTAACTTTCTGTTCAGCTCTCGTTTGATAGTGAGGTAGCGCTCTTCAATTTGCAGAAACCTGGCTTCATATGCATCGTTGCTGCCTTTTAATTGATTATCGAGACGGAGGTGAATAGTGTCTATAACCTTCCAGAGATGTTGAAGGCTCTTCAGTTCATCTTGAAGTTCCCATTTCTCTTCCAGGTCTTGAATGCTGATTCGATTCATCAGTCGTTCTAATGCTCGGAAATTGGTATCCTGCTGGCCAAGCAGGTCATCCCCTTGATAGGAATATTCTTCAAAAGTGGGTAGGGAAAATGCCGGAACCTTGGTCTCCTTGTATGAAGAGATCATGTCCTTGGTTCTGATATAGTAATCCTTCATGTACCCATAAATCCCTTTGGAGAAGTATTCGTATTGATCGTCTTCAAACTCCAGCAGCTTGATATGATTATCTTCAAACTCCTTCCAACATTGGTCTAGCGAGGCTAGACGATTGATAAGATATTCAGGTGTCCTCCTGCTCAAACTGTCCTTCCGGAAATTGCTATTGATTCTCTCAATTTCCTTGGTAAGGTTGCTCTGACGTTCGAACACTGATTGGATGCTCTCCATGATAATTGATAAAAATGATAAATACCTGAATTTGATATAAGGTTATCCTGATGCGGACGATGATAAATTCTTGATAAATGTTTGTTGTTCGAGTAATCTCCAGCACGATATATGCGCCTTCTCAATCTAACTGGTGAGACCCGCTTGTGGGAGGCCAGCAGACCGATTCGCTATCGATACCAGAAATCTTCAGAACACAATTTGATAATGATACTTGATCCAGAGAATCCGGCTCGAAGGACCATAAAATGTAGGGGTTGTAAGCGCCTACACTTGGATGATAGTTGATAGGTTGACTGCTTCTCGTTGATATAGACAGGAAGATCGTGTAGAAATGATAAAATAACACAAACTTCTGTGACGATAGTATATTGATACAAATGATAAGGTGCAGTGATATAAAATGCTAATGCTACAGTTTAAATAGTCATACAAAAGTGCTGACGCGCGCCGCGACAGTAATTATGTATATAAAATAAAATTAAACCTGTACAGTTGTCTGTACAGTCTAGATATATGAAGTTTTAGAACGGCTGTAATTTAAGTAAATTGGTCTTTAGAGATGATGAACCAATAAAAGTCAAAGCTTCTAGAACTTTCTCTTCTATTGATTGAATTATTGAATTAGTCAAAATCATTGTTAGGATCATTTTTGTGGTTCAAATCCCATTACTCAAAACACAACACCTACACAGGACAACTTAGTAACATCCTCTCTTAACCCAAATACTATCATAATAACCGTTACCAAATTAAGGCAACAAGAAAGCATCTAATCTCATTCCACCACTTACCGACCGTGTCATACCGGACGATATGACGTCATTACGATAAAGATAATGTCCACTATACTGGGGTACCCATTACAACCAGCCCATCACCCTTGTGCCACAAAAACGAACCCAAATCTAATAAACACGCAATAACAATGAAGGTGTTAGAATAATCGTTTCAATTCGAATGGGATTCGATTTACAATCGGTTACGCGTCTATTATGTTTACAATCGAGATTCGTATCGATATGATGATTCGATCATTCGGGTGTTATGTTGATACGTTTTGTTTGTGGTATGTTTTAGTGGCAATTTATGTTGATTTGGGCGTGTTTGGCGATTTTATAACATTGATTTGTTTTGATCTGATTGATGTTTTTTTCATGGTGTTCATTTTGGTTTCAGCTTAATGCCTATGGCTTTCTGTTCTTTTTTAAGCTTTTACTTCGTTCGATCATGCATTTAATACGAGTGTAAGGGGCAGTTAGGTAATTTCAAATACAGTATTTGACGAGCTAAAAAAAAGCAAGATTAGCAGTTATTACGGGTAGTCAAAAGCCAGGGATGTCTGACAACCAGACTTTGTTGTCTTGGTAACTGGGTTAAGGAGGTTGGGAATGGAAGCCGACTAAACTTATCGACCATTTCTATCACACATACACTAAAACTACAAGATCAAAATACTTTGTTCCTAGGAAATATTTCCTAGTATCCTTTAACATATAACATAACTCTACTTACACGTACTCAGCCATAGCGCAAACCCTTAGCCTGTTTTTCGGGCCAATGAGTTCCGATATTAAATTTGCAAAGTTGTACGATAGTTGGCAACTTTATCGACTTATTAGACAAAAGTTATCTTTAGTGCGCTGTAGTGCATGCTTTTATATGCTACTATATTATATAAAACTATGTTATAGCTTAATAATGATGGTTAGTGGGAAATAAATTGTTTATGGTAATATTTTATGCTATGAGAGCAAGTTGAAGTTTTTTCCAAAGAGTTTTACAGTAACAGGCTTGTAAGTCAAAATAAAATTAATAATTTCACTTTTACCTACACAAGCACTTATGAAAATATGAGTATGACGCTGTAAGTATGACAAGACTGGCATTTTAACTGTTACCAGAAAAAAAGTGAAAACGAATTGAGAACCTCTACCAATTTTTGGAAGTCAATTAAAAATATAGTTTTTAAGACTAATGACAATATTGAAAAAAGATGACCACCTATTATTTAAAATATCAGACAAATTTAAATAATATGAATGGGTCCATTCCATCGTGTACACGTGCCTACTCGATAATACTACACGTTTCAACATACTAAAATAAATGAATACCAAATGAATAACCTTTAAAATATAGCCTTCAAACAATTAGCGTAGGGAAGAGGCTGATAATCCGAAGGTTTTGGCCTGAATAAATGTTTGTCTTTTCAATGGAGGACACTACCGCTCTCGTCTACTCAATCTATTGCTAATACTTAGGGTAGCCATCTTGAAAAGATTTCTGTCATAGTGTGCGTGTGTGTTTTGATTGATTAAGACTACTTAGTTGTTACTAATTTTATGGTGATCAATAGAATCACTCATCATAGATCCCCTCGAATAACAGAAAGACATATAAAGAGTTGCCACCTAATTACTACCTGTTGCAACAATGCTTCCCTCGTGGTTTTGAAGATAATCATCATCTAAAAGTGGCACCGATTCTGACAATCACAATTTATGGCCAGTTTAATTATATAATAGTAATAATATATAAGGCGTTAAGTCCGCCATTATACATCGTTTTTGTAAAATGTGTGAAGAATAATAAATAAATAAAATTGATGTAGGAATATTATTTTCAAGGCCAACGAAAATATCATAACTAAATAGCGCTAAATTAATATTTTCAACAATTTATCCTAAAATTAGCGGTCATTTATCAAATATTGGCGTAATCGAAATAAAATAAGATTATTGAATTATATTGCCATAGTAATTTAATTTACTAAAACCCTACTTATTCACATTATCGTCTGTATAATATTATGAATGCTTTTTTTTATCGAATGAGTTACAGACAAACTGACATAGTTACTTTCGCGTTTATAATATTAGGTGTGACAAGCCTTATCAAAAAATATTATGACGTCAGTAGCTATCTATAGAAAACTGATCCAAAAATAATCCTATCCTAGTTATATCGATAGGGATAAGAATCAGGAGAAGATGATACATTATCCACTTATCTTGTCGTAAAAGTTGATTGTGGGACTTGGTTAAAGGTCAAAGCAAGGTGACTTCTGAAGTGACCTTGGACCGTTTGTCGGATAGGAAGTGTGACGCCACGAAAGAAGAAGGATATTTATGTCATCTTCATTATTTAAATTCATTTGAGTATTTTTCCACTGGAATAATTTGTTTATTTTTTTCTAAGTAGCCATTTTTATCGTGGGAGGCTATTTATATACTTACAAGCTATTTTTTGTCTGGATGCCCAAAGAAGTTCCTAAGGGGTACGTATAAAGAAGTTGGCAGAATCAATTTAATTATTTATCAGATCTTCACCATTTTGGTTAACTTTGGTAAGTTAATGTAGGTCGATATAATTAGGGTTTTTAAATAATCGATTTTTTTAATTTTCACATCCTTATACCCAAATAAGAACCCTTCATGGATAAAGGTGTATAAAAATATTAGTATCAAAATAAAACACCCTCACCAAACAACAAAAACCGAAATACCTGCACAATCCAAGATTCTAGATTAATTTAATAATCCTAAAGAAACGTTATAAATAACATTTAGATTAAGACCGACTACAATACTTGTACAAATTGAATTTGTTATCTCAGGCCCTGTTTATTTCGTCCCTTGACACAAAAACAGGCGTCTACCAGTAGATTTGAAATCAAATCATGATTCACTAAGGGAATACTTATCTTGTACATAAAAATCGTCGACTGTAAAATATAATAAAATGCCTTTTATTGCTTTTCAGTTTTTGTTTACTTTTCGGCAATTAATTTTGGTTTTATCATTTATGGGTCAATAAGTATTATTGCTGTTTAGAATTTGGACATTGATTTTTATGGTTACGTGATAAAAACTATAAAAAGGATTATGTATCACAGCACATTTTATGACAAACTGGCATTCGCCAGCAGTGTCACGATCGTGCTTATAGAACTACTCCGCGCACCTGGTTAACAAACAAACTGTTCCGCATTATAATGCATTAGAAAGCGCTTTATAAGCATTAGCTTTGTAAATTATTTTTATTTCCTGTCTTATTTCTTATGATGTTTGTGTACATAAATTGTAAATATATAATGCTATAGTAGAAACAGATTTCACATTGACAAATTAAGGAAGCAAACAACGCAGTTTTGCACAATTCACCAAAATGTAACGATACTAAAAAGAGACAAACAATTATAAAATCTTAATACCCTACAACATTTTTTTCCTTCCAAACTTCCCGCTCCAGACTAATTAACGAACAAAAAAAAAAACATTAATTCCGAAAATCAATTAGCAAAAAATAACACCTGTAAGAAAACGAAAGCAATTAATCTTCCAATTTAAAATCTTACATTTCCCACTTTTTATTGACACACCGAAAAATTCAATTTCCCAAATTCATGTCGTAAAACGGAATAGGATTATCTGATTGGATGCGATAATATCTAGCAATTACATATACATTGCTTTTTATTGACGATGTCTTTATTTGAAATGAGCTATTAATGACGCAATGGATGCGGTCCTCATCGTTAAAATCATAAGAAGTGATTGGGCCTGACCACGGAGTGAGAAAAGATGAGCAGAGATGCCATAATGCAGGTAGGTCAAGCATCTTCTTCTAGGTCAAAAAGGTACGGTGGTCAAGATCAAAACGACCAGTGAGTGACGAGTGAACTAACGAGGTGTTTGGGGTTCTTTGAGACATATATCAACGATTTTTGGTATTACAAGAATGGTCAGGTCCAAAGAAGGCGTATAAGGGCCTAGCTAGACAGTACCGTTCCTCGTTCCCCGCTCACCGAAATTTTCCGCTATGGCACCTCCGCTAGTCATTTGTTCTCCACGGCCTGATCATGAATAGAATGACCTGTGTAAACTCCTGTTACGTACCTACTTACGGTTTTTCAATTGAGGTTGATTTTGAGTACGTAAAAGGGACATATAAAGCAATTACGGTGACTTATGGTCACCGTAATTGCTTTATATGTCCCTTCTTTTGGACTTTTAGAAAGGTCCTGTAATTGATCCTTATCGTAAATGAGTATAAACTGAAGAAGTATCGCCGTGAAATAAAAAAGTATGTTATCTAACGTACCTATTATATAAATGTTGTTTTTTTTAACATTTTAAAGTTTATTTAGACTACTTCGAGTGTTTTTTGTAGGAAGAACTGAAATACTCGACGCTTTATAATGGCCTACAAACCCCTATTTATAATTCAACCTAAGTATAAATAAGGGCCGATTTTTAAATCGCCAGATAAGTTTTATCTGAAGAATATGTTTGACCTGTCAAATAGCCATACCTATTTATTTCACATATAGAAGTTAACTGAAGATTTATAATCGGCCCTAATGTTGTTTTAAATTAACGTTTCAATTAAAATCTTAACCACACAACCGACATGAACCAATTCTTAATACCTACATACAAATAAAACACCCCGCTCTCTTTATTTGCAGCAATCAGCAACATTTATATTCTGGGCACGAAACACAATACATGTGTGCATAAAATATTCAATGTTTTCCAAATGGCTTCTTAATCGCTGCTGTCGTTTACGACATTTTGTAATCTTACAGCTTATGAATGAAAAGGCGTCGACTAAGTTTACTATTGTAGACATTTTTAAAAATTACTCGGAGTTTTCTTTTGTAATTGAAATATGGATGTGTTACGGCTAAAGCCCGAGGTGCGGCTACATCTAGTTCCAACCGGTTGAAACCTATGTACTCGCTATATGCTAGCCCTATGTACTCGCTATATACTACCCCTATGTACTCGCTATGTACTTCCCATATGCAGTTATTACCGGTTAGTGCTGGGCACAACTTTATTCTACGTTAAAACTGTAAACATACACAATCCCTTATACATCCATATTTTCTTAAAAAAATATAGTATTAAAATACTGACCCATACAACGCCAGGGACACATGCTATTACCTAATAAAATCTTCATAAAAATACAACAAACAAATATATGTAAGATCAGCAGTTATTTATATGAAACGCTAAGGTTTTTAGGAGTCGTAAACCGATGTTCTTAACAATGGTAGACAGTAAAACATGAAAAGTGCGTTAACGGCCTATAAAGTCTGTTTATTGGAAGTTGTTAAAACAAAATCGCACTGTAAATAGGTCAGGCTATGTATTAAAGACGTGAAATCACCTTTGGACGGTAATGTAATTATATTGGGTTTTATTTCTTTTAGTTTTATTAAAAACCCCCAACTTTGAAAAGTGACACACAGACAATACGAATCGTACCCTTGCCGCTGTAAAGCAGAAAAGAATGTTACTCTTACTGACTACTACCCACCCACAGTTTTCAGGACCCTTTCGTGTTACAGATTTGCGGTAACTCATTCAAACAATCTTCCAGCACGATATATAGATGCGTATTAAAATAAAAAATCACTGTTAAAGCCTTTCATAAAAAAATGACTTCCTAAATGAATCACGAACGTAAGTCGCATATCTTATAAATTGTAACAGTACACAGATGCACAAAAATACCACAAAAAAACAGCTCTAAGAACAAAACACTACACCAAAATTACTCAGACCTGCCACAAAAAACTGCAGTGAACGTACTCCTAAACGTCATTCAGGGAAAACAGACAAATCCTCTTTCGATAATCCTTTAGGTGCCTTTTACAAAACTGGTACTTTCCGAAACCAATCAATTTGGAACGCAAAAATATTTTCAGGCACGTTTTTTAGTTACATCTACTATTTTCTGACGAACCAGATTGAAGCAATCGCGATAGTTTGAAAGGGGATTGCAGTATTAAAAACTGATGGATTATAAATACTGCCTTTGAATTTGTTTTGGGGTTTCTCAAAGAGGAGTGAAATGCTGTGTTATTTGTAAAAATATATTAGTACGAAAGGGCTGTATAAGCACGTAACATATTTAATTTGGATGAAGGAATGTAGAACTTGCTGCAACTAATAAATAGCCAGCTATTTTAAAAGGAGCTTTAAAATTTTAGTCTACTTCAAGAATTACCGATTTCATATACAATCAGTAGAAACAAGAATAGCCACTCAATCTCAAACTGATAAAACAAAAGCTAGTAGACCACCATCTATCGACAAAATTCCCAACAGTTTATTTATTTTTTCAAACTTGTATAACTCCGGTATCGAACTAACATTAAATAAAGAACCACAGCCACGGAGCACGCGATCGCCCCTATACCGATGAGTATAAATTATTTACAAAGTATTTAATTAACATTCTTGGCAAGTTCCTGAAACAATCTACCCTCCACATGCTTTTGTAAGAATCTGTGTGCTACACACGTAGCAAACGTAGCTGCTACGAAAATCTAGCGTAGCGGTGCTACGAATGCTACGGGGACAGTTTTAATTATAATTTTTGGGTTAAGTAAATTAATATAGCTATGGACTTTACATTATTATTGACTTGTATATGTGCTCGACTTAGAACTATATACATCATAGCTCAAATCTTCAGCTCTCCTCTCCCAATGCTTACTCAATCAACGATTTCAAGAAAATTTCTGAAATTCTGGAACTAAATCAAACATTAATAATAAGAAATTAAACTTCTCACTATTAAACATCCATTTTCATTCATAACTCTTCTATCCTCCTCAGTTCCAAAAAGACCTATCATAAAATGACTCACCGAATTTTCGTCCCGAATAATGTAACCCTATTTCGTTTCGTAAATGTGTCTTGTAAACGTTGATCTAATACATAGCATCACTTACCGACCTCTTGAGGTATTCTTAGTCTCCACACACTACAGACTAAATAGTCGGCCGATAGTGAGCAAAAAGAATATTTCAAACGAAAAACTTGATTCCAAATCAAAGTATTCAGTCGATCTGATACCGGCTAAATACCTGATCTTTGTAATTTGCGTATAATCATTGGTACGAATCTTAAGCGCTGACCTTCACCTGCGCAGAAGTGATTTATTAGCAAAGAATCAATCCCGAGTGACGGCTATGACGCCATGCGCTGCGGGCCAATCACCGGTTTACAAAGGGACCCAGTGAATCACTTCTGTGCAGGTGAAGGTCAGCGCTCAAGATTCGTGCCGATGATTATACTGCCGTTCATCTTCATATTTATTTAAGGGCCCAAATAACCTATCGGCCGACTAAAAATTTGCAGTGTGGGTACTCTTGTTGTGTACTCACTAAGTTTAGCTTTACAAGGCAAGTGGTAGCCAAGTAAACGGACGAACATTGCATAATAAATTGGCTTGAGAGAAAAACTATTGCGTGGTTACAGGGTTATAATCTTTCGTGGATCGTTGTGAGAGAAAAATTGGCTTAAAGTAAGCGTTTTCGTGAATAAAATTTTGGTTATTTTGAGACAATTCGATATCATTTTGAGACTTTAAAGACGAGTCTAGACCCAGACCATATGAATTGCAGAAGAGTATGGAGTCCCTAAAAGGATTTTAGGTTATAAGCCTTCCCCACTGTTTATATAAAACATGTGTAGCTAATCAAAAATTTAATTTCTTATTAAATATACAACGCAACATTTTTGCCTATAAAATTATAACACCCACATTAATCGAACAGTACCCAAAAAAAAATAAAAAGAACCTTCCGATCCTTTTATTATTTAACCCAAAAACAAAAGACAAGATCTTTTTTTAGTTAATTAAAATTAAAAACATAATACCCAACACATAGCTTCGCCATTGTTTCATACATTTTTTGATAATATTCAGCAAAAAATCTTTTCATATTTTTTTTTTTTTGTTAGACCGATATGGTTTCTTTATTAAGAAATATTTTTAACATAGCCGAAACATTTTCTTAATGATGTAATCCAACCTTGGTTTACCAGGACGCTAAGGAATTTAATTAGTTAATATAAGATTATGTCTTTATATAAATTTTTGAGGAAACGGCGTACGTTCATCAGGCGTATTGAAAACCTTTCCTAATTTATTGTTGATGCTGAATAAGTCGACAATTTGTGAAGAAATTGCGTTGACACGTGATATTATTTTGTGAATAATTTTCCTGTTATTCGATTTTGTATTTTGTACCTATCTTTATATTTTATTTGTGCGTAACGTGGGCGGAAACAGACGCATGCCAAGAGAATGATATTATTGAGACTTTGTTCATATTTTATTTTACCGCTACTCTTAAACTTAGACATGAATGAGTCGAAGCTGAAACCAAGACTAATTTAAAGGAAAACAATACATATTTAGAGAGTAAAGTAAGTAAATGTAAAGAAAACTAACATTACCTTAACTTTACTAATACTTCTTTCCGGTTTTCCTCCTTTTATTGCACTATTAACAAAACCTAAAGAAAACTGAGAAGCCCATAAATACCGGTAAACCACTTACAGTTAATTCTTAAACTTCCAAGTTTTTCACTGAAACCATAAAATCCAGGCTAGGTTATTCATTAAAATAACTAGAAGTGGACTCAGCGAAATAACACCATTTTGAAAAATTATTATAGCTACCGCCATTGCTTAACTTGGCGAAGTTATGAATTTAAGTTAAAAGTTAGTCGGCAGATAACGTAACGCCATCGAATTATGGTTCAAATGTAGGTTAGGTTAAGCGGATCTCACACTAACGTTTCACCTTTATTGCGTTTACAGCTTTTTTTTATAAAAGTTTCATGAATGCTTGTGATATGTTTACATTTGCTACAGATCGTGTTCAAAGTCAGTGTGTAGCTAGAAAGATTCTTTAGTGAACAGAGCCACCATTTTGATATCTGTCAAATAACTCTAGTGACCGATAACGCTCATAGAATCAACATGTGAAGGTGAAAGTGGGCTCAGCTTAGTTTGGAGATGGACCGAGACAGTCGGTAATATAATACAGCTACATACATATGTGGGCAAAGAATAATAAATAAAGACCACATTCAGGCAAATAAAGTGAACATATTATTTCCAATGACGTAATCGTCGTCCGTCAAATTTAAGAAGGCAGATCTTAGGTACATATAGGAGGCATTCATTCAGTAGTAGGGTAAGGCCCAAATAATTATGATGTTCACTTAATAAAGATACGTTATATAATGTTCACCTTATAGACACGTTCGCAGGCGAGCGTGACACGGGAGGTAGGTGTAGTATGTGATCCGCTTTAGAAGAGTTAAGTGTTTTTGCCGGTTTGCCGGATTAAAGGATGCTGGTACTGTATCAGATATTTATGACACGCTGCTAAGTTTCTTGATCGATTTTTGCACTTGCGTTCTTCTTGAAGTTTACTTTAAATCTTTGCGTTTACCTTAGTAAGGTGGAGCAGAGTTTGGGTTTGTGTTAGGATTTTCTTTTTAAAGACTTTAAGAGGGATATAGGAAGAGCGTATAAAACTCAACCTCTTTAAGTTTAGGACATGTTTTGAGCTATTATGGAGATAAAATCTTATTGCATTAACTGTCTTCTATTTTGTCGGTTATTTATTACAATTAAAGTCTCATGAAAGTTATACACGGGCTGCATATATTTAATGAGCTTTAAATTATGATCCTACACCCAACACAAACGTTGACAAATCATCAAAAAAAATTTTTTATAGTGCGATGTCCTAAGATACATTTTTAAGCTTCCTTACAAGTAGAACTAACAAAACACTTAACGTCGTGCCACAAAAACCTTTTAAATGTCAGTTGAACACTTGTCCAAAAAAATTACAGATTATGACATTGAAATAAGGTCCGTTTTGCAGCCACACATTTTTAGACAAGTGTTCAACATATGTTGAACTTTTTGAAGTAAGGTTGTTAAAATTTATTTTATAAGTAGGTACTCACATCAACCTCAATCCCAGGTTGCGCAAAGATCCTGGTAAACGGGTATTCTTTAGGCAGGTAGCTGAAGAACTCCTGCCGGCCCCTGTACCACTTCACACTGTATAAGGTCTCATTGCCTTCTAGAGTCCACTTGCAGCCGAGGAGCACTGTGTCCCCGAGTTTGACGGCAGATGGCGCTATTAGCTGCACGTCGCGAAGGGCTGTGGCATCTGGAACAAGGGAGAAAGAAAATTGATGAGGATGAGGCAAACATGTGTTTATTATTTTTTTCTATAAACTATCAAAATATTCATGTTGATGAGACCTCCACGCGCTTATAATTAGAATCAATGGTAATATTATATATTTGAAGAATTTGTTTGTTTGTTTGCTTAAACGCGCTGATCTTAGGAACAATTACTGGTCCTATGTTTTTCAGCGTTACACAGTCCATTTATCGATGATTTCAATAGGCTACTTTATATCCGGGGTCGTAGAGAAGTTCCAGCGGGACGTGGGTGAATCTGCTTGTTGTAGCTGGTAATTTATAAATGTTTTAGGCAAAAAAATTGGGTTTAAATAATGCTATGGGTATTCAAGAATTGCCCCAAGCAACCTAGGAGTGTTAGCGAAGCAGAATATTAAATTCGCATTTGCATGCCTTATAGTAGAGTTATGATCAAGTTTTTTAACGAATATCAATAAAGATACTGGATATAATCTGAAAACCAAAACAAAATGTTTCTAAATCACAAAGATTTTAATTAATTTGCGCAATTAAAAAGTTATCAAAATAATAAAATAGTAACTATGAATAAATTGCCAGCGTAATCTTTAAAACTTCTAATTGATGTTCAGATTCTAATTACACTGTTCTATTTCAATTAAAGTTATGTAAAACATTGCTTTGTCTACATTTTAACAATTGTTGGTAAAAGTAAATAAAATTCTCTTAAGAAATTGAAATGATTTGTCAGTTAATAAAATTATACGTTTCTATGTAAAACAAGATCTACAAAATCAATATGCTACAGAATTAGAACAATTTACATAGAAGTCTCTTAGTAAGACACGATTGTTGTTATTACAAAAAGTTAGTTTATTAAGGATTTTTTTAAACACGCGTCAATCGTCTGTTTAACTGATTTGTAACTAGAACAGAGAAGTGGTCTGGGACGCGGGTGAAACCGCGGGAAAACAAACAGCTAGCAGGCCAATAAAACATTTACCGTCGTACCACAAAAACTTTTAAACGTCTGTTTAACACTTGTTTAAAAAAATATCAGATTATGACGTTGAAATAAGATCCGTTTCGCAGCAACACGTCTTTTTAGACAAGTGTTCAACAGATGTTTAAGGTTTTGTAGCAAGGCTGTTAACGTCTTTCAGCACCGTTAGACTATCGTGAATCACGTAACCATTTCACACCCACCAATAAAAAGAGCAAGAAAGCAAACATTTTCTATGATTTCTCAGTAAATACCATTTGATTCGATATTGTCAGTACTCGGTAGCAATCTATCTGATGCCACAGTAAATCAATTTAGAGAAGTAATGTACGGAACATTTGTTCCAATGTATTAGGTATTTTCTTTTTCTCTTGTTGGTTTAATGTGGTTTATCTTGATAGCTTGAGGTACGAGTGGTAGATACTAGCGGTTTTCAGTTAGAGCTGAATCGCTTTTAAAATTTAATGTAAAACAACGGGGTGTTGTGGGTGTGTGTGTGTTTGTGGCATCTTTTAGTGCTAAATAGCCCCTTTGATGAAGACCATTTATAGGTTACTTTTGATCAGGGTGCTTGCTTGCAATTGCCTCGAGATATGGCTGAAACCGCTGGCGGAAATTAGTACAACCGGTGGAGGAAACTAGTAATCAATGTTTTAATAAATTCTTCAACTTCGCCTATTTCTTAAGCACATATTCAATTGTTCGACCATTAAGTAAACGCCCGTTTCTCTTGCACAGTTTCCAACCCCGCTCCGTCTCACAAAGCCCAACATCTCGGTAGCTCTGACCACAAACAATTACATTACATCAAGCGGCGCCTGCGACTAACACAATTACGAGACACATGCCCGATTTATTTATCATTACACCCTCTGGCAGTAAGCAGGTGTGGGGGCTAATGTACGCGATTAGCTGGTTATACTGGTGAATTAATAATGGCACACAATTCTATGGGGTTTGGTTATATTAGAGGTATTTTCATGTGAAATGTAGGGGAGTAAGGGGAATACAGAGCCATAATTCGAATAGCAGCGTGAGAGGTTTCCAAGCGAAACGTATGGGTGGTACAAACAATTGACAACTACAGGTTCAAACAATGTCACGTGAAATCGGACGACAGTTTTCTTGTCGCTTGGAAAGTAAGAAAACCGAACGAAAGTGCTAAGTTTTCCCCAGGGGTTTTTTTCCTCAGATCTTCATCATCCGCTTCAAAAAACTGCTGATGTAAAAGCATTGTTAGCCTTTAGTAAAAACTGAGTGATGATTATATAAAATACAGCCACCAACATCACCACTCCAAATATTTCACGAGAATCAAATAAATTTTACTCCAGAGACTTACCCACATTTCGTCGATACATTTTTACAATAAAGAAAAGCCAATATTATATAGAAGAAACATTAGCACCAAGGGAATGTGAAAACAAACATTTGACAGAAGGTGTTGAGTGATGGTATGCGTGTTCCCTTTCAATACATCACTAGACTTGACGGAACTTTCGTGAAAAAATCGGTCAAGATGCGTGAGGCCTGGTAGCGGTAAGATATTGGCTTTTTGGGAATTGTCGGCTTGTATGTAGGTTATATGTGAGGTTGTTAAGTTAATTTGTTGGATTCTAAATAGGTAAAAGAAGATAGAGAAAGCTTTTATTAAGTTTGCGTATTTTTATGAAAACTGTTCAATAATTTCACATACTATACCTACATGGTAATCTATTGAATAGCCTGTGTTATGGATGCTAACACAATTTGTAACTACATAATACGTTACATACAGATATTTATAAACACAGCACCCAGACCACAGCTAAGAAGCATGATCATCATACACATATCGACAGTCCCGGGAATATAAGAGGGACCCTCACTTGGGCAGTCTAGCACTATGCGACTATTACTGATTATACTCGTCTAATAATATACCAAGCTATGTATTAAAACAACTCAAAATTAATACGACATTCGATATACGCAAAGAAAGATACACCAAAATGTTCTCTCAAACCATTATTCGCTATTTTCCTAGTAAGATACAAAAAAAGATCGGCTATCACATTCCGTAACAAGAATCAAACAGCCGCAAAACATTAATCAATACTCGGAAACAGTAACATCTAATAAGTCATAACAGGAAAAAGTTAATTTGTGACGTCACTTCCTAATACCCACGGAGAAAGGAAATATAGCGGAGATGCCAGAAAGAAGGTAGGTCAGGCTACTTCTCGTAGGTCAAGAACATATATTATGTACAATACGAGGCATTCGGGTTCCTTGACCCATCTGTCTAAGATTGGTCTTGATTGATTAGAGATTTGGTTTCCAAAAAAATGGGCGGGTGCCTAAGAAGGCGCATAAGGGCGGAGCTACGAGTAGTAACGTTCTTCGTTCCCTAAACATCTGCATTTTGGCGCGCTACTTTCTTAGGAGATTTTTCGTTATGATATCTCCGTTACTCATTTTGTTTTCTCAATGGTAATACTGAATGTGTTGATAAATTAAGTGAGCGAGCTATTCGGAAGAAAACTTGAGGAAATACTGTCTTTCCTTATCTTTGGTTATAATATTCACAATTTATAAAATGTCTCTGATATTCTCTCTCTCGTGATTTTAAGGTCAGTTTCGAAGTGTAAAAGGTGAACAAAACTAGTGTCAGACTGGTTTGATATTTTTTCATCTAAGTTTCTAAACATTTTCATAAACAAATCTACCTCTAAAAACAGATTATTGCTCCTGTACTCATAAACATTTTTTTTCCTAAGTGCATAAAAAGGCCCAAGTAAAATACTAAATAATTTGACCTTGAAAAGATTATACTCTATGTTCTCCATTACGTAGAAAACATCATCATATTAATTTCCACCCAATAAACCTCAGGTTATACGAATAATCCTAATATAATTACGTTTTAAGTGCTCTCAGCACAATTAACAGAATTTAATACAACAGTATATAAAGTGCGTAGATTGAGATTAAGACTCTATTGCTAGTATATTTTAAGCTGTTTTTTGCTTGACAGAACTTCTAGGTATTTGAAAATAAAACCTGAGATACACAGGTTTCCTCTTATCTTTTTCAAGGAAACCATGAAGAGAATAAAATTGCTAACTACCACACTAAGTGTAGTCGTTGAAATATATTTCGAATGGAATTCCTGATGGAGTAAATACTTCTACTGACTTCTTAGAATCGAGCATTTGTTCATACTTTACGCAAATAACAAGTATAATAAGTTTACCAGCATTAAAACCGTCGGTCCTCAGTACTGAGAAACCAGGAATATTTTAGCTTCCCCATTATTATATTGTACCAAGCTTTGAGTTGGCCGTAGATGCCTTGAGAATCTTGCAACTTGCTTTGCCTACACCTGAGGATACCATTTTTTTTTCAATGAACCATAGACCATATTTTTCCGCGTATGTGCACGATCTTTTGAACATTCAACAACGACTTTTTTGGGTATTGAAGTCTTACACGGGCGTATTTGGGCATGTTTAATTGAACTAGTAAATTCCTCATAATCATGCTAGTTTAAAACCTTTTTAGCGCTCATACTACATTATCAAATAAAACCAAAGGTGATCACAGTCATCTGCCTAGCCTTTTCCCAACTATGTTGTGGTCGGCTTCCAGTCTCACCGGACGGCAGTCGCGATAAGCGACTTCCTATATGACCTCTTCAAGCCAGTTACCCAGACAACTGAATACCCATTGGTAAAACTGGTTGTCAGACTTTCTGGCTGCAAGGAAACACATTGGTCTTCTTCTCTGTTGATTCGCTCTTGGCAGAGCGGTCGTGGTCACGTAGAGGCGTCCACATTAGAGGCGGACACAGCTTTTTTGACGATCTCCAGCCATCTCTCTCTGTTAGCAGACTCTCTAGCGCAGTCTGACACGCAGCTACTGTGGATTTCACCTGATCGGTCCAGCGCATAGGTGATCGGCCGCGCGATCTGGTACCCTCCACCTTTCCCACATTGGTACAACCAGTCTAATATACCTTTACTTGTAATATAACACAATCAAATGACATTACTGATTACATTGCGTGTTATGTTACACGTTTGTCACCATTAGGGAGCTGACCTGAATTCCGGCAGAAATGTACAGTTACAGATTACAATGCGATCTTGATTGTACTATCATTTGTGATGCGACAAACAGATATATTTATGTGATAAATGTGTACAAGTAAAGTGCTGAAAATCAGTCTAAAGCATACTTGATAATAAGTAGAGCAGTTTTTATGTAGGTATGTAGTGTAGGGGAGTAAGGGACTGTTTGTAACACGGGTATGTTGGAACAGGGCTTATTCATTAGTCTTTTTTGCTTTCGATTAAATATTACTTTTATATCGCTTTGAACCATATCACCAAGGCCAGGGTTTCAGAAAACTCAGGGTATACGAAGCAATATATCCCAAGATAAATACAGAACCTATTACTTCAAGATGTTTTCAAACGATTGTTTCAACTGACCCTTCATTCCATAATTAAGCCCGCAATTATCATTATCAGTTTCCAAAATAAACTTACACTATACACATAACTTAAATACCATTACATCACAACGTAACGTATCATAATCATTTCCTTAGTAAAAATCATATTATGACTTTCCTAATTTTCTCAAGTACTTCCAAACCTCTCGTCTTCCAAAGAAATCTTTTAGGAACCTACGAACAATTGTAGCAAATGTATTAGGTACATACATTCGGTACAATCGTTGCAAAGATTTATTAGACATAATTGGTTTCGTATCGAGACGGTAGCGGCAGGGTACTTAAGTAATGGAAGCTGATCTTAGCAGTATTGCCAGTTTCTGGTGACCTTGGAACATTTGGATTTTGTCGTCTTATATAAGCTAAATGTATTTATTTCTCGGGAAAGTGATTTTGAAGAAATCTATTTAATAAGAGATTATTTAGGTAGAATTGTGTGTTGTGATAATACAGTGAAGGAATGTAGTTGAAATGAGGAACTGTATAAAAGGTGATTATGGAATGACGGTCAGTAGAAGAACTAAAGGCTAAATTGAGTTGTGTCCACCGCAAAGAAACATAGTTCAACTTAAAAAATGTTCTAGCCTGTAAATTGTTCTAACATTCTATGCTTTGTAGTTAAAAATCCTAACTTAAACTAATTTAATAAAAGCACTCTTAGTTTTAACTAAAACAGCCTATAAATAGGTAAAAGTTTATCACTGAAAGTAGCTCCAATTTTGATGCAAAAAACAAAATATTTTATTTATTAAAATACCTAGGAAATAAAATGCTTCCACGAATTTTATGAATGCTTTTTACGTAAGTTACATGCACTTTTTTAAAAAGCTTTAAAATTTGTGATGCATAACAAAGTTTAGCTGGGAAACTAAGTTAAATATGCTCAAAGTGCCGCAATAGTTTGTGCTGGATTCAAACTCTGGACCTTCGTCATAATTTTGCTAAACACTAAACTAGTAGATCGGAATGATGAAGTTGTTAGTACTTTGTGAATGCAATTTTGACAACAGCAAATTTTTTTATTACCTGTTTTTGAGTAGGTACCTTTATCCATGGTTATTAATTTTACTTTAAAAATAATAAAGGGAAAACAAACCCGTTTTTGTGGTATACAAAGTGCTACTCTTGTACAAGGTTGTTGACTGAAAATTCCATTGAAACGTAACGTGGTTAACGATTTTTTCTGAAAGCACACCTCCGCTATTAACTGTGACTATTGCATTTTCCAAATTAATTATTTATCTTCCTTGATATAATTTTATATGTGAGTTTGTTATACTCAAGTTGAGTTAGTAAAGGTATGTAGGGTGAGTGCTAGCTAGCATGTGGTGTATAAATTATTTTACTGTATTGTCCTCTAATGTAATATACAAATTAAATTGTATACAGATGTACATATCAAACAATGTTTAAGGTTCTTCTAACCTAACAGACAGACATGTGTTGCTGGGGAGTTTGTTGCGCCACTTCTTCTTCCCAGCAAAAACACATAGGAAGTGGTGAAGGGTGGGCGTTTTGGGGGCTGTCTTTTGTAAATTTATTTTTTGACGTTCGAAAAGTGCTGTTTTGCAGCCAAGTTTGAATAAATGACTTTTGATTTGATTCGATTTGATTTGAATCAGTCAGTCGTTTTTTCGTCATTGCACAGATTATAATCACACTCATCATCATATTCCAAAACCAAACCTATCAAATGACTGGCAACTAGATACCCGACTAAATAAACATTAAAAACTTTTTAATAAACCGTACAGGATTATCACTGGCCGAAATATCAGCAACCACGGCGTTGTGGTCACGTTCGTTTCGACGGAAACCGAGATACATTGCGTGTTATGACCGCTCGCTGTTTATTTTTGCTGTTGAGTGCATCGATGGATATCGAATGATTCGTTTTTAGTTTTAGATTACCGGGTTGAGCAGCTCTGATATTTTGTTACTGCCTATTAAATGGGTTGGTGTGGTTTTAAATGTAATCGTATTAAATGCATAGTTTTTATATTCACGTACTTCCCGCACCCGATTAAAAAGTATGTCTATGTAATTTCCCAACTATAATGTGAACCACATTAAAATATAAGAAAGAATTTCATTTCTATCGGTTCATCTGTTTTCCCGTATCGTTATTGAGAGGCAGAGTTACGCTTATTTTTCCACCTTAGATTTTAATAAAACAAATACTTAAAAAGTTATCCATAAAATCTGCTTGCGTAATCACTAATGACATAATTCCATTTCCATCCACCTATTTAAAGAACAATTCAACTCATTTGATGAACAATGATAAATTAATTGCCATAATTTTAAGGAAACTTATCTTTCCAATTGAGAAGGTTACACGTGTTCAAGTGTACTCGTGTATCTGCGTGAGCCAAAACCTTCAGTTTATCTAACTTGGTACGGGCTGTGTTATAAAATAATGTACGTAATAATTTATTTTTGTGTCATGTCAAACTTGGAGTTGAAATACATACAGTATTAAAATTAAATATGGTTCCAATAATAAAACAAATAGAACTTTGAATTCCCTATGTATATTCACCGAGGATTAATTCTGTTACTGTTTGAACCATTCAACGTAACCACAGGTACTTTTTGAAAGACTGACGATGAAGAAAGACAAGAATTCCCCTGTTTTAGGTTCTGAGAAAGAAATTAAAAACCTCGTCAAACCTCGAGAAACATTTATCAACATGAACTGACGGTCCTGTTTTCAAAATTTGAGGTCAAACCATATTGTTACGTACCTACACGTCATCCATTTTGTGAATCCATTACTCTTTAAGTCAGGTTACATCCATCCAGCCTCATTACATGTCGATATCGACAATGGGTATATTAAGGTCAGTAGGTATTTTGAAAATATTACTCGAGCATGGATTTTGTAGTAAGCATTTAAAAAACATAGTAGAATATGGACAAAGTAAGTTTAAATTCCACTTACTGAACATAAGAGTACAAAATGTTTAACCAGACGTTTGACACGTGCCGTATTTTATTCTAAACATATCATACATAGGTAATAATACTCATGTCAGATGTCTGTTCAACTTTTTTTGTGTTAGACCGAAATATTTTTAGAAAAGTAGAATGAATAGGTAGGGTACAAAATGTTGCCCGATTTAATAGGCAAAATAATTAACGATTTCTGGAACGCAAAATTACAGAAACGTCTCTCAAAGCAGACCGCCTGATTCCTCTGTAAAATTACTTCGCGGAACGCCTTTAACACATTTGTTAACATGTCACAATGGTACGTTGCCTCGTACTTTGCCTTCAAACTGCACTCAAAGACAAATTACCTCACTAGACGAGCATCGCATGCATTCTATCAATTAAAACCAGCTCAAAGACTGCATCGCACTGCATCTTCGTACAAATTAATATAATTTAAAAGCGTCTTTAAGTTCGCACTGAAATTGGAGCGAAGTACTTTAATTACCATTTCTGTTCCAATTTTATGTGACAATAAGAGTACCCGCAGACTACAGACTAAACCGTCGCCCGACAGTTGCCACAATTTTAGGATTTTTTTTTTAAAGAAAGGTTTTGACTCAGTGTTCAGTTGATCTGATACCGGCTAAATGGCCGGGGCTGCGGGATTGTTCGAAAGAGTTACCGAGGCTCTGGACCCACAGATGAAAGGGACATTTGATGAATTTTCCATAAATAAAAGTTAGTATCTGTTCTTTGTAATTATGATCTATGAGACAAAACAAACTATCGGTCGACTAAAAGTTTGCAGTGTGCTCGTGCAAAGCTTTATAATTTCCATGTCAGTTAATTGGAACCACGGGGTTTGTAATAAGATGGATGTTAGTGCTTGTTTGTTACATTTGGGTTATTTATTACTATTTGTTTTGTTGTAATGGTGAGGTTTACTTTATTTAGTACAATTGGAATGAAAACAAATTAATTATTTGTACGATAGCGGTTTTACAAGCGTCCTGTGATATATACTCATTTCACCCGGATAAACGTAAATATAATAATCTTCCAAATCAGACTAGTCGTTCTTGAGATTAGCGCGTTGACAAACAAACTTTTCAGCTTTCTAATTTAAGAATAAATATACCAGTCAAATTAATCTCTTTTGAAGTAGATTTACATTTCCAACATCGATTTAATTTATGCATGAAACCCAGAACTTCAAATCCCAAATGGGTTTCTAAAAATACCAATCTACCCTACATTGCAAATGATGGTGTCAGCTCGCATGTCATATGGGAGCGGTTGTATTTCAATATGGCGGAGATTAGTTACCAATACATCAAAAATATGCTATTAATATTATAGACGGAGAAGTTTGTATGTACGGATCTTTTGTTCCTCTTTCACGCAAAAACTGCTGGATGTATTTTGATGGAACTTGGCAGTAACATAGCTTATATACAGGCTACTTTACAGAAAGTAGTTTTATCGTTACGCGGGTAAAACCGCGAATAGAAGCTAGTTCCCACATGTCATATGCTAACAAGATGCTAAGAAATACTCCTTAGTAAACTAAACTCTTTTGCAAAAAAAACGGGCACCTATGCGAAATCTTAGTTTTAAGGACTTTACGTGTATTTCAAAGGGTTTTAATGATTGTAGTATGTTTCTAGCATCAAAAGAGTAAGCCGAGCATGCGTGAGAGTGTATTCTAAATTTGAATTTTGTACAATTGCTAAGAAATTGGTTAAACCTTGTTTTGGACTAATTGCTAGCAGAAAGTTCGTCGGTGTTTTGAAAAGTTTTTGAAGTGATTTTCAGGAAAATGATAATGCAGTTTTAATTAATGATTAATGTACTTTTTTGTTAGATCAAAACATTTTTGAAAAACTATGCGTATTTGATAAAATTTTCGCCTGCTCTAAATGGTCTATACGGATGATTGATGGCAATGTTAAGAGTTTCGGTATTTTAGTGTAAAGCGTTCTATTGTTTAGATATTGTACCCACGTGTTTTAAAATATCGCTTTTTCATAAATAAACACTATTTAGAAGAGTATCAGTACTTTGAGCTACGACAAAACCAATTTAAAGTAAGCAGTGCCCATCACAACCCGTCTCCTATGGGACGTTGACATTTAAAAAATACCAAATTTAGTGATAAATGTTAAAATTAACCACATGAAAAATGATGAGGAGGGTTAAAGCTATCTAAAAAGTCAAATTATTGCCTCGTTGAAGCTCTCGATAACTCCATAGGTATCGGGTTACTAAACGACGAATTAGCTGCAAGGGAGTCAAGAATTCAAAATTATTGGCCAAACGTATGTTTCTTAAGAAATGAGCAGATAGCCGATTATTGTTAAGGTTTAAGCAGGAAAGTGCTGCAGATGCCAGAAAATCTCGGTGTAGGCAAGTTTATTTAATAAAATGTCCGTGGGATGAAAACACGCTATTTAAACGCTCAGACTCATAGATCTTCAGAGGTCTACGGAGTTTCCCAAGGGACGAGGTTGTTTAAAAATCAGTGATTACGAGACCTTAAGACCTCGTGTTCACAGTCTATGCGTTATTTTCTGTATTTTGTAGAATTTCAAGATTTTTCAAAATGTCAAAGTCCGATAGGAGACGAGTTGTGATGGGCACTGCTTACTTTAAATTGGTTTTGCCGTAGCTCAAAGTGCGGATACTCTTCAAAATAGTGTTTATTTATGGAAAAGCGATATTTTAAAACACGTGGGTACAATATCTAAACAATAGAACGCTTTACACTAAAATACCGAAACTCCTAACATTGCCATCAATCATCAGTTATAGCCCATTTAGAGCAGGTGAAAATTTTATCAAATACGCATAGTTTTTAAAAAATGTTTTGTTCTAACAAAAAAGTACATTAATCATTAATTAAAACTGCATTATCATTTTCCTGAAAAACACTTCAAAAACTTTTCAAAAACACCGACGAACTTTCTGCCAGTAATTAGTCCAAAACAAGGTTCAACCAATTTCTTAGCAATTGTACAAATTCAAATTTAGAATACACTCTGACGCATGCTCGGCTTATTCTTTTGATGCTGGAAACATACTACAATCATTAAAACCCTTTGAAATACACGTAAAGTCCTTAAAACTAAGATTTCGCATAGGTGCCCGTTTTTTTTGCAAAAGAGTGTATATAAGAAGATTTCCAAGAATTTTAATCTAAAGGAAAAATTGAAAGGGTTAAGAAAAACTATTTTTCATTTCAAAGTAGTGGAGGCCGGCGTTTAATAAGTTCTGAACAAAAAATTTTGCAATGCTAAGTTTTTTGAACAAAAATGCTGAGTCACGGTTCATTGTCATGCAAAATGACTTTCTCAAATTCGATGTTCTAGAAACTAAATTAAAAATGATTAATCTATATTTTATAGTTTTTAGGGTTACGAACCTAATGGGTGGACAAAAATATGTATTCGCTGTTCGTATTTTGTTGTTCGTATGTATGTTGTCAAGCTGTATCTCATGAATTGAACTGTGCAAGTTAGATTGTTGATTTTTTGGGTTCCGTAAAAGGGTAAAACGGGACCCTATTGTTTTCTGTCCATCCGTCCGTATGTCACCAGGCTGTATCTCATGAACCGTGATAGTTAGAGAATTGCGTAGATGATGTATTTCTGTTGCCGCTATAAAAACAAATACTGAAAACTAGATATAGAAAATATTTCGGGGCGCTCCCATACAACAAACGTGATTTTTTGCTCATTTTTGCTCGTTATCCATATATTTTTTTTTTATTTATTTATTCCTTTATTTCAGGCAACTAGGGCCCATAAAAATACAAATACACATATATCGTACATTACAATACTTATAAACTAATACATAAAAATTCACCATATCAATATATATATACAATACTATATATCTATAAAAACTTAAACATACTATAAATACATAAAACATATTCTTAAAAACTAATGCACACGATGTGTCGGCGTCGTGTTTCGCTGACTGGTGTCACGTAGCCGGCCACGAAACCGGCGATACAGAACACCCTTCGGCCAAAAATCCTCCTTAAGGACCTTCTCGAGACCTTGTGTTGGAACACGCACCACAAACGATTTAAAATTCGTGTTGTGACGCGGTTCCAACCTCTCGACCCTCAAGGTCCAGTTGGTTTTGACACGCAGATATTCTACGACCTCCTCAACCTTCGTAGAATGGTGCAACCTGGACACGTACAGAAGCGTCGTTGGTATAGCTGGACGCAGCAGCATGTTGGGCCCCGCCAGCGCAGTACCGCACTGGTTCCGACAAGTAGGTTTCTTCTTCTTCCTCCTCTCGACCTTGACGAAACCATCCTTGTCGCACGTGTCGACCTTGGGACCCTGCCTTCTCAAAACCTGGTTTGGTTTCGATCGGCTCTTCTTACCCCCTTTTGTGGTTTCCGCTATTTTAACCTGCGAGTTTTGTGACTCAACAGGCTGCTTAGCGGCTACAATTGCGGCGTAGGCTCGATTGGGGGTTGACGAACCTACACGAGTCATCGTCTCTACCGGTGTCGAGGCAGGGACGGCGGCGGCACACGTTGCAACGCATGCATTCTCGGCAGTTGGTGACGCATTCGAGCCCGCCGACTCGAAACTGCAGATGGAGGCATTTTGCGCCCCGCGACGCGTGTTCACATTTCTGTCGCTGGCGGTAGGTGACCTACTTGCAGAAATTGCATTGCGCAATGCTACTAATTCTGCCCGTAGATCACTGATGGTGTTGTTGGACACCTCCAGCTGATGCTGCATCTCGGCCTGACTTTGCTTAAGGAGTGTGATATCCTTCAGCAGCCTGGTGACATCTACGTGGTCGAACGTGACGGGAGGCAGCTTGTGCAGGTCCTTCGCCACGAAATCGGGCACGTCATCCGGGTCGGTCTCCTTGAACAGCGTTATGATGTCCTGGACACTCTTCTGTGTGCCATCCCTTCGACGAGACGGCATCTGGCTAACTTTGCCAAGCGTCGTGAAAAGTAGCAATTTAGCACTGCTAATTTCATCTTCCTTGAACGAGGTCTTGCAGATTTGCAATATGCTAACCTCGTCCATGTAGTCGATGGCATGTTTAATAAATGCCAACACTTCGTTGGCTATGAGCGTTTGTGCACTCATAGCGAAAACCGGGCAGCGGCTATAGCCGCGCAATTCGCGAATTTGAATTCATACAGTGCAGCGCAAACGCGTCCGTACTCGACCGCGTATCGCACTGGACTCCTATATATATATATATATAGAATATTAGTTTGGATGGTACGGAACCCTTCGAGCGCGTGTCCGATTCGCACTTGGCCGGTTTTTTATTTTTTATATAGCCAAAAATTGAGACCTAACTCTATTAATTTATAATTGGCAATTTATTGTACGACCACAAAATAGTAATTATTATTATTCGAACCAAAGTCTTCAATATTTCCTGAGACAGTCCCAAAGCTACAACCGTAGGATCAAAGGCTTTCAAAGTTGCCGGAGCGGTGGCTCAGTCGCTTTGCTCGCTCTTCCTTTGTTTCTCGATAGAGATTTGTACAGACTAAACCTTGCTTGTATTGCAAGGTTATTCCTAAAGCAGAGTAAAATATGTTGGCCCAACAACTATTACTACGGAAAACTAGATCAAAATAGATATTTTTGGCAACTTACATTTTAACAATTGTGATTTTTGGCCGCCTTATCGATAGTGGTACGAAAACCTAGGTGCGCGGATCAGACTTTTAATTTGTTTTTTATTTAAAAAGCAATTCTCAACTTAAACAATGCCCGATTAGTTTTAATTAGCAATTATTGAACCAAGTCTTCAATATTTCCTGAGACAGTCCCAAAGCTACACCCGTAGGATCAAAGGCTTTCAAAGTTGCCGGAGCGGTGGCTCAGTCGCTTTGCTCGCTCTTCCTTTGTTTCACGATAGAGATTTGTACAGGTCTGCTTTGGGAATAACCTTGCTTGTGTAATCTGGACTTGGGTTACATGATGCTGTTGCGTTATTTTTAACATTGCATGTAAAAGGAGGGATGTTGTAAGTTCGACTGGTGTGTCTGTCTTTGGTTTCGTAGCTCTTAAACGTATATTTGGTTCTTGTTAGTAGAAAAACATTTTTCCTGTGGTCTTTCGTAGATAAGTATTTTCGAAATCGGTGGAGCCATTTCAAAATTAGCTATTTTATTAACAACGGTATGGACTTCATGGAAAATATAATATGACTGAGTATTAAAAAATAATATTTATTATAGCTGGATGAAAATGCAATATGTATAGCTGGATAAAAATGCAATATATATAAGCCATACTAATTAAAAACCTCTCAAACACAAAGTCAAACTTCAATTTGTTCCCAAACTTTATATAGGTACCAAGTACATCAGTATAAAGGTCCTCAAAGACTCGATGTCGGACTACCCGCAAGCTATCAAGTGGAAGGGACTTAATTACCCAATCACGTGAATGAAGGAAAACAATGTAACTCGGATTAGAGACGACGCCAATTCAATTGTCAACAACGACTGTTGGGATAATGAGAGTAATCATTGGTTTTTAAGTGGTGTATGCAAATACGTATAAACTTAGGTCACTAATATTATTGAATGTTTGGGTATTTGTTACTCGTTTTTGGGTACATCTCGGATTACAAATTACAAATTAAACTAGACCTTTTATACATAAAAAAAACAAGCTACAATTTTATGAATAGACACGACCGTAGATTTACGAATTATACCTGTGTAAAGTGGGTAACGAAAAAGAAACTTACAAAACAGAAACAATACAAACCGAAAAGTTAACAACAGTGGAATTTAATTAGAAACCGGCAAAAATATAGGTACATAAATATAGGCATATTATGTATTTCTATTTTAGTACAATCCTTTATATGTTAGTAAACAAGCAATAGGCGCGAAAACCTAAAAATGCAGCACCATTCAATATGAAATCCATCCAGCACATATTTCCTAACATCTCTGCGACCTGTCCGGGTTATATCTAGATAAACGTCCGTAAAAACTACCTATAGTTAAACCAACATAACATGACCTTCCCCTCTCCTCTCTAGCCAAATCACAAAGGACTTAAAAGGGAACGTAGTTGTAAATGCAGGGATCAAGTTAAGCTGGTCGGTTTCGTACGAGGGCTCATGCTGTCACCGTTCTCTAGTTTTGGTTTTTAAAATGCAAATTGAATCCTAGTTTAGGCTCGCCGTGTGGGCCTAACAACTGTTTTGATCAGATCTGGCTTGATTAAAGTTTGATATAGTATGACGTGTGTGTTGGGTGTTGATGGTATTATGGTAAGCTTTATTGATGGATTTTGAGGGTTATTTATTGTGACAATTCTTGCATATGGAAAAACTTTTGGGTTTACAAAAAAGCCTCGGAAATTGCTCACAATATTTGCCAGAGTAGCGGCTCTAGTGTGGGCTATGGTATCGTTCGAAAAACTTTACCGCATTCTTGGTACTCAAAAGGCTCCAGAAGGAACAAAAGCGGGCCTAAGGCAGTAAACTAGATATTTATAGGTACAAATAAGATCATCTAGATTCTAGTATACATATCTTATTATATGAAACGAACCTTTTAAAGCTTTTTTTACGAAGAAAGGTAGAAAATCTTATACAGGATGCTTTGCATTTACAACTCCCACGCTAAGATTATCTACAGCGTGAGACTAATCTAAAGTAGTACCTACTTTAGAAAGGGTTGGATGTGGGTGTATAAAAGTATTGATAGGTACTCAAGATTTTCCACTCCTGTGGAAAGTTTTCATGAAATAATTACGTAAAGAGTCTTCGATTCTAAGCTTAGATTATTTTGACTGTAGTAGTATTAATTTCACCTCTTGATCAAAATTAAAATCATATCAAAATCTTGTCAATAACTAGACAAATTGAATATTTTTCTAAAGGTATCATAATCTATGCAGTTTCTTTGTTTTACACTTTTTCACATCACGCCGTACACTTATGTTCTTAAAATCAAAATAGTTTTCCCATCAAAACATTAAATTAAAAAAAAAAAAACTAAGATTATACATGCTGAAGAACATAGGCGACTTATTTTAAGTCCAATCAAGAACTCAATGGAAAATTCTAGCCCCAGACCACTTTTATCAAAAAAATCATCACGTGCTCTTTTTATACCTTCAAAAATCCCAATTTCAACAAAAGACCCAAACTAAAATCTAGAAGAAAAAACCCTTTC
This sequence comes from Helicoverpa armigera, assembly GCF_030705265.1. Taxonomy (NCBI): domain Eukaryota; kingdom Metazoa; phylum Arthropoda; class Insecta; order Lepidoptera; family Noctuidae; genus Helicoverpa; species Helicoverpa armigera. The sequence goes on along the minus strand of NC_087123.1, from coordinate 2,316,858 downwards.
AGAACTGGGAGCACATAGCTAATCCGGTGTGTAGTGGTCGCTCGCGCTCCAACGGGCATCAACTAGAATATTTTACTCACTCGGTTTGGGGGACGCAAAATAAATTGGGGAATTTGGGGGCTCTTATTTATACACGTTAGCGTCGGTTTCGGGTTGTTGCCCACGTTAGGTCGGTTTCGTCGTGAATGCCTTCCAAACTAGAATGTATGGTTGGTTATTTTATTGGTACCCCTTTTTTTTCTTTAACTGTAGTGATGAAGGCTCGCTAAACTTGAGCAGAATATGACACATCTTGCCTGCCAATTAGTATTTCAAGTTTGCCCTAGTTATCATCAGAAACCACCGCTTGTTTAACCGTGTCATTTACTTTGACATATTTATTGTTTTTACGTTGAGTATTTCTTTTAATTACAACTAAGTAACAATTTTATCTGCTTAGCCCTATCCTAACTATATTGAGGTCAGCTTCCAGACTACATTGATGTCGAGTTGTTCCTGGATCGACCGATTGCTTATCGCTTATGCGACCTCTTCAAGTCAGTTGCCATGCAGAAATTATACCCTTCGGGGTTTTCTGCTTTATATTACTAGTGACGACTGTCAAACAATGTATGATTGTCGGTCAAAATATTCCGCGAAGGTGCAGTTATTCCGACCGTAGTACAATTAGGTGCCAAATTACAAAGTGATATCTATCTCAAATTAAAATAAATGGTTAGACCAGCTATAATTAGTTCTAAACCTTGCCCCACTTATCATGACATAGATGCTAAGCTCCGAAAACAATAGCCGGCCATTACTTGAAAATAGGTTAGTGTACCGTCAAGAGTGAACTCGTAAATTATAGTGGAATTGAAGTGGTCCTCACAACTTCGTGGATGTGTGATTTATGTATTTTCGTTGGGGATGAATTGTGGGACAAGGGGTGGTGGATTAAATCAGGTGCTTTCTGGGAGGCAAAGTCTTTGGGTACGAAAAATTCTTCATTGTAAGGGCTACTTCTTGCTAGTCTTTGGAAGCTCTAAATTATTGCATTGGCATAATATTAACGACAGAATATGAATAAGTTTTTTCCATCATGTCTGTTTATGATTTGAAGCAATATTCTATGTTCTAGTTTATAGGTCAATGGTGCAATTGTCCATAGCCTGTGTAGCCACTTATGTATGAGTACCAATGGATAGATTGTTGGTGCATCTGCTAAGACGAAATAATCAAACTAAAGTAAACATAAACACACGAACAAATAGAAAAGCCAGTCCACACTGCACCAAAATTTATCATAGCTTCGAAATTAAATCAAATGCGCTTAAATCTGGCTCCGTGTAATCTGCAGTCGTCCCATTAATATGCATGAACATAATTTAATCAAATTTATTTTAGAGGGTCATGACAATTTGACGGCGTTTGTTCGAGATTCTCGCATATAATGTCTGTCATAATCATATTAGGTCGTTAAGCCTACTAAACATTTTAGCATTATGCTCTGACTAGACAAAAGATTTATGATAATGCTGATTTATTGTGTTGTTTGTTTGGCGTTTAACATAGAACAACTGTCGGTAAAGCGTTTAATATTAGTTTATAAATTAGGTGCTCAATAAGCATTCAATATTATTTTGTAAACCTGCAGTTAGGTTCGGGCAATATAAGGCCAATAGAGCAATTTAAATGTGACCAAATTTTCTAGTTTCCTGATAGAACATACCTTCTCTACATAGATGGTACTGTATCCCAATATAGACCGCCTGTATTAGGCTCCTTCCAAAACATTATTTTTACTTAGATGGAGTGTAAAGGAGCAGACAGATCGCCAACGCGAAGTGATCACCGAGATACCCGCATCACAAAAGTTACGTATGCGGTTTTTAAAAAAGGCAAGAAGGAGTAAGCAAGCTCTTTTCTTACTAACCAAGATCACACAACCATCAATTTATAATACCACAGAACTTAGAAAATATGACCTACTCTTAGAAGCCACAAGCTAAGTGAGGCTCACACATTACCAATAAATTGCGCGCGTAGTGGCTTGAGGGCGATAGTTAGTGGCACCTGCGACAACGGACATCGGAGATGTACGTTTAGTGCTTTCTATATCGAACTACAATGTACCTAAGCTGGGGGATTTATCTAGAAAGTTCTATGAGCTTAAGAGGTTGTGCTAGTGTTTTGTTTATGTGATGGGAAGTGGCAGTGTGAAGTGATAAAATAAAGAAGATACTCTTCTGTTTTCTTGGGTAGCCTTGGGTCTTCATAGTGCTTGGCACGAATGCACTTTTGATGCAGTAAATGGTGTTACAATAGGTTTTGTAAAGATTAATTGGCAAGTCCTTGTTAATCATGATATATAACTTTAATTTATACTGAACCAATTGTAAAGCCTGAGAAAGGACATAGGCTACAGTACCAAGATAGTTGCTACCAGTGGTTCTTCTTTGACATGAGTGAAACCGATAGCTTTACCAGCTAAACATAAATAACCCCAGAATATGAAACACGGTTCTAACACACTTTTTTTCTGTTCACACAGTACAAAGTCTATTGAGGAAATTCCGTTGCGTTTGTATCAAAGCTCGCAGCACATTCAATCGGATACCTTCGCACGTTTGTTTTTAATCGATTCTGTGGCGTGGCTGTATCGATACCGACATCGAATGATATCGATGCAGAGTGGAATCGGACCAAACCGGTTTTCATCGTGACCGAATCATTGCGTTTCAGTGTATCCTGTACGTTCCGTGATTGTATGAGCTAGAGGTATGTTTACAAGCTTTTATTTGTAGTATCGTTGTCAAATTACTTTGCCACTAACTGCAGATTATAATGAACGATCCATCGATAAAATCTATCTGTAGTCGAACAAAAACGAATGGATCGGTTATTGAAATCCCCAGTAAGAAGTTGGAGTTACCTCATCTCACACAGAGCAGGAATGAGTGTTAATCACCATGCCTACTCACGGTAAATAGACGATTATTTAGACTATAAATCCACGTTTCCTCAAGTTGCTTTTCTTAGGAAACACAATTTTTTCACGTAACTTCACCGCTCTGAAGTCAGCCATTTGACACTTCGCGGAAGCAACACAGTGTTTTGTTCAAACATCTTATCTGTTCAAAATTCACATCGGCATAGTTATGTGCGTAGTTGCATCTCGTTTTCTATGGAGTAATGACCCTTTGACATTAACATGTCACTGAGACCCTATAATTACAAGGTTTAAAAAGTTATCAAGGTTAATCGTTAAAAAATGCGCTTTAAAGTTTAAAAAGATTTACGTTATTCAAAATAACTATTTTAAAATGTTCGGTATTTTGTTTTTAAAGAAAGCTTTGTGTATTCATCTGTGTATAATGGCCTCTTAAAAATGTGTTCGAAATTCTTTTGTTTTTAAAAGCTATACTAGACTTTTACCTACATCAAAATATATTTTGAAATTGGAATTCACATTATTTTTTTCACACATGTAAGTTTTTTTCATACCAATAAAATCAGGATTTGGAACCGAAAAATATGTATAATCTTAATACGTTTAATAGTCTTGTTGGTGTCAAAAACATGATTTTAATACCGACACTATTTCATAAACAGACGCTTTCAAATATAACCCCTAATCCAAAATCTTAATTATGTACAAGCACCGTCCATGAATTAAATTTAGACTGAACACAAGTTTAAGGCGCTGTGTTTAGTAAATCTGGCGACCCGCTGACAAAACCTAGCGACCTATTGACATAACTTGGCAACCCATTGACATAACCTGGCGACATACTGACGTAATCTGGGGACTTTCGTTGAAATTATTCTGTTACATACTTCGTGACATACTAAGTAGGTATAGTTATCGGCACGAATCTTGAGCTCTGACCTACATCTGCGCAGAAGTGATTTATTAGCAAAGAACCAATCCCGAGTGACGGCTATGACGCGATGCACTGCGGGCCAATCACCGCTTTAGCCCGCTCCCGCGCCTCACTTCATACCAGAAAAGGGACCCAATAAATTACTTCTGAGCAGGTGAAGGTCAGCGCTCAAGATTCGTGCCGATGATTATACATAGGTATTTAATAGAATAATGCGATAGAAGGCAGCTACTGCAGATAAAAATATAGCCAAAAATACCTATTACCCCAATCCGAATTACTTTGATATGTAATATCATTGACTGAAATTCTGAGTTCCTGTCGGTATGAAAAGAGGTCTATGTATAGCAAAAGAACAAACAATGGTTAAGTTGATGCGTATAGTCTTCTAAATATTTTTCCCTTATTAACGCTGATATTGTAATACCAATTTGTAGCCACGATATCTAGCAGTTTATTATAAAAAATATGGGTCGCCGTCGCATCAACATAAGTCGGGCAACTAATTCGTCAGTGCTGGTTTTCGTCGGTATATCACTTAAGGCATAGTCCACACGGTGGGCCATACATATGGCGGACTAAGGATAGGTTTACACGTCCAGCTTACTCCCTTTGTTGTAAACGTTTGTCACTGGCGCTAATCTCAGGCACCGCGCCTTAACAGCTGTTTCCAAACACACGGGTATTCAACTGTTAATAATTCAGCTTAGGTTGTAAATTGTGTATGCGACATCGGGGCGTGGTGGTCTAGAGTTTAAAACATTTACCTCCCAAGTGCGAGAACGCGGGTTTGATTCTAGTTCAGGCAAGTATTACCTGATGACTCTTCTCATTATATGTACTTTTTAAGAGTATCCAATCTGCCTTGAGCATGCGTGGGGATGTATGATCGTGTTGTACAAAACGAATAGATAGTTTAATATCTACTTATTCTGCAAGTGTTATGAGAACACGTAAGATACAATCAATAAGAATTGGTCTTCTTTTAAACTAGGCAATAATAAAAATATCATGACAACCTTTAGAAATTATTCATTCAAATAATTTTATACTGCTGTAACTAGGCTCAATTTGAAGTACAGCAATTAAAATTAAAACAACGTTAACATCATCTGTATTAAAATTTAATAAATACAAAAACGGGAACAACGTCAGGAACACTCAAAAACTTTAATTTTGGTCGAAACAAACCACAGCGCAGACAATATTTTAAATGGATATCCCGTGTTCGTACAATTTCTAGAAAACAAACTAAAGTTGTACTCGGAACGAATAAAATGACAACTGGAAGCGGTGAACATCAAAGCCGTGTATCGGAATCATTCGGGAGTGTTCGGGAGCGTTCGGGCCACTCCAATTTATTGGATATCAAGCTGTCAGTGCCTTTGACACAGTCACAGAGCGATGATTGTTCGCTCTGTCAATAGTTTGGAATGGACTCATTGGCGCCGATACAATGCTTCTGATATTCTCTGTTTGTGGTTTGGGTAATGCAGTATTTTTGTTTCCATTTTACAGGATTATAGGCTTTTTGTAATCTGCGTTTAAGTTTTTAATTATTATCTTTAATCTGTGAAAATTATATTCCTCTTTCTACCGCAATGCCATAAAATTCCAAATTCAAAACTACAGAACGATAAAACATAAGACTGTCACATTTAAACATGTCTACCAGCTATAAAACGAATGCCAATTCCATATTCAAACAAAACGGTTTTCCTTCTGGCCAGTGTGGCAAACACTAGCCAATGGCGGCTTCCCCATAACAATCAATTTCCATTAGTTGACGCTTACAACTCGGTGGGAAGATAAACAACTCTTTATTTTTGCAACGTCCCCTAATCTTGGAACAAATGCAAGGGGTTCACGATGTTTTTGCGATTCTTCCAAACTGATATAATTTGAAATGAAATATTGGAACTGTTTTTGTGGGATATTGAAATGATTCAGCCGCAGACAGACAGTGTTTAAACCTCATTAAAATTATATTGCACACAAGTCCATCACAGTGACAGCTCGACGTTCGAAAACCCTAACTTTTAATTTAAAACATCAACCCATCAACATCGGTGGAACACAGGAAATATTCATCATTTTTTATTCTATCAGATTCTCTCAAAAAACTCGAATAAATATTTTAGCACGTCAAAGAAACGTCGACCCTATCAGAAAAAAATTGGGCTGAAGAATAACGAAAACTCTAAGAATCCATTAAAAATGAAATTCCAGCGCCCAGTGTTTACGCAACATCATTTTCGTAGTCAAAAAGCTTGAGCAAAGTAATAAATAAATTGTTTTTTAATAGCAACGCATTTTCAATCTTTTGCGTTACTGATTAAGGTGTTATTTTCAGAGATTGATATAATAAGGCTGGCCCAACTACGTGGGCTGACCACTGGACACGTCCGGAGATTTATTGAAGGCATAATTGGTTTTGTTTTGGCCTAGCGCGAGATTAACGATAGTTTTATTCGCCTAATGGGTGCAGTAAGCAGGAACAACGTTTTCTTAATGGTTCTATGTTATTCCAAGGGCGGTTAGGGAACTATGTATATATCCTTTTGTTTATTCTTGTTTGGCTTTGAATACACACGAGATTACCGTAAAGTTAGTTTGGAAATTAGGTTTGGTTCTAGTTGCTAGGAAGTGTGTAGGAGTAACACATAACTTGCATTGTTAGATAGTTGTTACGCATGTATAATTATGCTGTGCTACCGGATTCCTTTTTGAGCTATAGAAACTTCCAATTGTATCCCAACATATCTGGTAAACGTTTTCTAAAAGTAACAACAATACAACCCGTAGCAGACATCGCTTTAAAAGAATGAAAACCTAAAACTAAAAAAGTTACGAAAGTCGCAAGCTCCGTGTATTTTATCTTGCTTGTGCCCTATGACATAAGCGACTTCATTAAAAAACAAAACAACCACGCGCCACAGGAAAAGCGCACGAAAATTTTAATTTATCTCCCAACATTTTTCGAAACTCCCTTCCGTGTCGCATTTTGTCCCGGCGAATTTTCCTAAACCACTGTGCGGTATCTGTTGATATTTACGGCGCCGTTTCAAAAGTCTTTTTTGTTCAAAATACTCGACAACTCTATTTCAATGCACAGTGGGGTAACGACGGCCTAAGGGTGTGGTTATAAACAGTTTCAAAATACACTATAGAGTCTTTTATGACATAGTGTAGTTGAAATACGTCATTACGGATTCTGAAGAGTATTTTTAACGAATGTTGCTCATTTTTTGACAAACATAAAAGGAGGTCGTTTATGTATATTTTAGTAGGTTTCCGTGGACATTATATAATGATATTTTTAGATGGAAGGGCGGATGTCGTTTTTCTGAAATACGTCTTTATTTTTACAGGTAGGATAGTATAAGAGATGATATAATAGGCTACAGTTTTTTATAGAGGTATCTATAGGTTAGTATACTTTAAGGAGTCTTGTAATTTAAAATGGTTTGAACTTTCTTGTCATTCTTAATTGATTTGACTTGAGCTGAACTACAAACATATGTAGTCTAAAAATAAATAACTCAAAACGTTTACTTATCGGAAACAAACGCAAGAGTCTATATCGAGCACAAAACAAACACAAATAAAGAAATAAAACTCTTACAATACATAATTGAACAGCCAAACGATAAACAGGAAAAAAACAATAAAAGCTTGGCAAATATTTCAACCTCACATACCCCTGATTATCCTACAAAATTGGAAGTCATACATTCCCTTCAGGGCTCTAAGAGCTCAATTTACTTTGTAAATCGGTTGACTTATACTAACTTGGTTATTTGAAACGAGGTGGAAACCCTCGAATGAAATATGTAGGACCGGTAATGGTGACTAATTAAAATGTACTGTATTAATTAGAGAGCAAATCTAATTGGTATTTGTGTACTGAACTGTAGTAATTTATTAGGCATATTTAGATTATTATTTGGTTGACTAATTTGTTGCCGCAAATTGTTGGTTTGGCGGCGGTACCTGAAATATGTGCATATAAATGTTCCAAACATATTGATAATTATGGATATTAAATCACCGCTCTTATCAATCAATTTTAGGCTCCGTTTTTGAACTTTGTCATAACCATTTTTAGTCAATCAGTTTCAATTACAATTATACAGAATATCTGCCGAATATGCGAATAATTTTGTGTCATATTTCAAATGGATATTATAAAAAATAATTATATTATTAAACACAAATATTGATGTCATTTTAACCTATTACCCTACTACTATTGCAAAACAATAACATACCAATAAAACAAAACAAACTAAACAGAAACGTAATATAGTTCACAAACGACTATCTTCCCTATAAAGAAGCGTACATATAGCCCAATAGAAACAAACGAACATAGCATTCAATCAATCAAATCCAATGTATCAGACTTATTGGTTTGACGGAAATCAGGCGATTTGCAAATCCTTGTAGATTTACTTCATGGGAATAGTACTGTTTTATGGTAGAAATGAGAGAAAAGGATGAAGGCTATCTCTAAATGATCATTTAGTTGAGCGTGGGGCGAGATAGCTGACTAAAACTGTCTTGGGTGCCTTCAATTGGGCTTCGTCCGTTACTCGGGTCTTTCATCATCTGTCATTTTAACCGATTAGAAAAAAAATTGTGTTCGTTTTAAGTTAATGTTATTGTATACTCCATTTGTCTGTTTTCTTCCTAAACAGAGAAGGTAATGAAATGAACATTTTGTTAGCTTAAAGAGGTTTGGCAATTTCAGTCTTCTCAAGTCTAGCTTCCATCCAGCCGCTTACATCGACTCCCGCGCGTTGTCCCAACTAAGTTGGGGTCGGCTACCAGTCAAGCTACTTACGTTACCGTTAATAACCCATGATGGAGGACAAAGAGTGGTGATAAAAATGAGGTCATAGTTATACCTATATGACTTAATATAAGATACATCTAAATAGAAGCTACGTATCGCCTATATTCTAACTCATGCGAGATTAGATGCAGTTCCCCAAACTAAGCTCACTACAATTTTCTTACAACCTTGGCACGAAAAAAAGAGGGTCAGATAGCTAGTTTACCATAGACCGAAGCTAACGTGATATTACGAGGGAACGCGTAAAAATAGACGGTTTACACACATAGGTATGATAGCCTATATTGTTAGTAGGGTTGGTACGGTAGATAATATTGGGTAGGAGGTAATGAAGGCATCTTGGATTTGTTCTAGTAATATGGGATGGTGGGATGAAGATGATTTTTGTATATGTGGAAGAAAGGTACTTATCGGTTACCTAAACTTATATTATAAAGGAAAACATATGTTTTTTTTTTTCACTATTAGAAGCTACGCAATATCTAGATGACAAGCTATATTTTATCTGGGGACGAGAAGTTCCCCGGTACGAGTGAAATAAATAATACATACGTCACTTATCGTATTGATATAATATGAGATAAATGTAATAATATTTAATAGTAGTTGTGAAAGGGTACTTGAAAGCGTAATTACGATTATTATATCGGATCCTTCATACAAACTATAAATAATCTAGCCAATTTATTCCATTAATAAATCAATGTTCATAAGTAGATAGGTACTTGTACATTGTGTTTCCGTAATGTGGGTAGGCGTTATGATGAGTAGGCTTTGAGTATAGTTCATTATAATTTATTTAAGACCTTGCATTGATTAGTAATAACATCTTTAAAAGCTTTTGTCAAAATTGAGTCCTCCCTCTGTGGGTGGAGCGAAAGGGCGAAAATTTTACTTTATTCCTTCTGTAGCTCTTTATATTCCGATCTTTGGATCAATTCTGCAAGCATTCCAAGAAGATCTCACTATGTTGCATATACAAAAAGCTTAACAATATAAACGCTATAATACTTTAAGTATGTGACAACCCTAAAGTCCCCCGTGCACAGTGAAACACGCATGCGGTTTATAAAATAACTCTTTCTATGTTAATGTTGTTTCGCGTTGTTTTGTTATTGCGTGACAGCCCTTAACGATACCCCGTGGATAGGCTAAGCCATGGATTTAACATAAGCCATTAGACCTTACGTTGAGGAATTGAGAGTAGCTTGGAGAAATGCTTTGTCATGTCCAGTGAGTAACATTAGTGTTCTAAGCATCTGCTTATGTAAAATATAGCTGTCAACCGGGGTTCCACTCGTATGCTCTTACTCCTTCTTCCCGCATCCGGATAAAAAGTAGCCTATCCCCTTTTTAGGCTCTAGCTAGACTTCAGTATTTTTGGCATGAAAGCGGTATAGACAGCCATATGTATTTACTTTCATAAAATAATAGCAGTAAGGATTGCGGCTTTGTGAGAAAAGAGAGGGTAAATAATATTAATATTATTTTATAACAGCCATGTCGGTATCAAAGAAGCAAAAACAATAACAGATATCATTACAAAAAAAAATAACAACACTGAATAACATTATTTATCTGAACAAACATAAAAACACGCCACAATTAAACGTACATACCACGAACACACAAAATAATCGAGTGCATTTCCACTCGAGCAGTCTCCCATTCTTTCATTTAAATCAGCATTTACTCTGTGATTTTTATGTTAATAGTGCTGTGGAAACCGCGGTCACTCCCCTCTCACCGTGATAACCGCGAAAACGTCGATTGGCCCGAACATTTTGTTTTGTTCAATTTATTCACTTCGGTTTTCGGTGTATGGAAAGCTGATTTTTGGGGGATTGTGTTATAATTGAGTTTGTATGCTTCTCTTGACTTTAAATAGAGATGTGCTATTGTAGACCGTTTAATTTTTGAGTAGCCATTATATAGTCACAATAACCTATCAAGTCATGTCAAACGAAATGAACTGTAAAATAGTAAGTAAAAATTAATACATTTTGCAAATGTTTTTTTTTCTAAACTCGCGTTGGTCGGTATAAATTTTCATCAAATTGGAAAAAAAACTTCATTCTTATCAAAAGAGAACCCTAAAAACCATCGCCACAAAACCAGTCTGCCATTTCTGCCAACACCTATTATGATTCAACAAAATTCAGAAAAGTCTAAACGTAACTCCGTTTTCGCACTCAATAAATAGTTGGCGGTCACACGTCAGCCGCACCTAGCACGGACCTATCAGATAGATTGCACGCGGTTTGTTTTGTGCCAGTTATATTTTTTTTTCATATTCTTTTTTTTTATTACATTCTATTATTCCATTTTTAAAAATACAATGGCGCGTTTTGACTTTGTTTTAAAAAGCTTGGAAAAATTTTGCAGTTGTCTGCATTGTTGGTTCTTTTTTTGAATTTGAAAAGTGTTGGAATATATCTTTATTTATTGTTTTTACAAGCTTTTTTGTGGTGTGTATTGAGGGTGTTGACGTTTGGACAGACTGAGTCGGGATTTAAGTCAAGAAATGAATTTTATGTTATTTATGTGGTTAATCGTCCTTGCCATCTTTATCAGTACAACTTATGTTTAATTTATAAACTTATTTTAGATCCTCCATTAACTAGCTTTTATATACATATGGTGTAACTCTAAATATAGTAATATCAACCTCATTCACCACCCAAACAAACATCCTTCAAGAAAAATAACCGACACTAAGAAATTGCCGCACAATTTACCGTTTCACAAAGAAAAAAATGTAAGGTACGAGTTAAAATTTCTGAACGGCAATTTGCCTTGCCTTGAAAGAGAACAGGCGACATTGTTCAGTTATTTCCTGCAATGCAGAGCACAATTACTAAGGCGTCAATTTCATAATACTACATTGTCAGAATGGTGTGAAAATGTACGTATTTTACTCACAGAGAAAGGAGAAATGAGTGGAGATACCATAAGGCAGGTAGGTCAGGCTCTTGTAGGTCAAGTAAGAGACCGTAGGTTTGAGCCAAACGATCAGTTACTAATAACTAACTAGCCGTTTGACATATCTTTCAAAAGATTGGTCTTGATTGATTGGTGATTAGGTTTTTTTCAATGGACGGATTCCAAAGAAGGCGTCCTCGTCCCCCGAACACATGCATTTTGACGCACTACGGTCTTTCTTAGTAGATTTTGCGTAATGATATATCCGCTAGTCATTTTATTCTCCATGGTATAACCGTGACAATGTCGGTTTGTTTGTGGGCGTTTAAAGATGGTATCGCGTTAAATTCGGTTAGAAAGACGTTATCTGTGAAAAGCGCTAACATGCTAATGTTTGGTTGTTTTTCTTTTGTTTGCAGTCGTAAAATACGAATGTTTCGGTATTATTGCGGTGGTTTTAGTGGGTAGGATAGGTACGGATTAAGGTATGTATCTACGCAATCCTTAAATATTTTAAATGCGAAAATAACTATGTCGGTCTTTCACGCCGAAGCTACTAAACAATATCAGATCATTGGTAGACAGGTAGTTAGTAAGTAGATGGGCTCTTTATTCCCGACTGCGGGAAGTGATCTTCAGAGATATGGATGAAAACACGGGGAACTCAATAGTAAATAGATTGAATACTTATGTCAAATATTCAGTTTCACATTTGAAATGGAATCGAAATACATAATTTAATATCAGCGGCAATAGTACACTATCAAAGAGGTAATAAACAGTAGCCCCGCAGTAATCAGTATTGGGAAAATTAACTCTTAATGTTCGTGGAAACCAAACAAGCTTATTTTAGCTAGCTTAGAAAATATATAGACAAAATATTATTTTAATAAATACAACGATGTTTGCCTACACAACGTAATTAGACAAACACGTTCAGGAAAATTCCAGAACTCTCAGTTAAGCTAATATTTGTTCTCGTAATAGACTATGACCTATTTCTAGCGTAACCACTTTATTATAAATCAACAAACATCATTATTAAGTACTTACCGCACACGGTTTCACCACATTCTGAGGGAACTACTTCCCGAATGGGGATAAAAATATCTTATATCCTTCTCAGGAGGAGGGTACTTAGGACCATGGTTCTTAGCTGCCTAGCACCAATTTCCAGCACAATCGGTTTAGCCGTTTTTAACGTTTTACTTTGCTAGCTCTAAGAATAGGTTAGAATTTATAAAACTACAAATAATTATAACAAATTAATGCTAAAAATATTAATAAAACACCTTACTTACACTAAAATAAACATAACTAATCACTTATCAATTTTCTTTTACCAAGACTTTTAGCATGTTTGGATATCATTGTTTCGCCCAAAAGACGTCCACTGCTGGACAAAGGCTTCCCCAAAGTTCTCGAAGTTTAATAGTAGTATGTCTTAGTATTACATCAGTATGAAAAATTCCATTCAAATTCGTTTGACCTTTTCAAACCCAGCTACTTTCGTTTTTTCAATCGGTGCACCTTTACATTTGATCGGTCTGCTCTCCCACGCCGTCCACCCACATTTAAGATATTTCAATACACCTACTTAGGTTATAAACTGCCAACTCTTAATGTTAAGTAACTCAATACAGAAGTTTTTATAGGATGTCTTATAAAAACGTAACTCTAGCATTTTTCTTGTCATATGTCATGACTAGCTTCCGTCATTGGTTTTACCGCTTTCTGACCGGAACTATTTCAAACATAATCAGCCTGTGTAATGTTTAACAAAATATAGCCTGCATGTTACTCTGACATCCAAACTATCCAAACTAATATTATAAATGCGAAAGTAACTCTGTCTGTCTGTCTGTCTGTCTTTCTGTCTTTCTGTCTGTCTGTCTGTCTTTTCTTCACGCCTAAACTACTGAACCGATTTGTGTGAAATTTGGTACAGACATAGTTTGAAACTTGAGAAAGGACATAGGATAGTTTTTATTACAAAAAAAATAAAAATAAAATTATTCCGGACATATAGCGCCATCTATTGGTCAAATCAAAAATCTGCTGGTAGTCACTATTCCACGCGAACGAAGTTGCGGGCAAAAGCTAGTTAAATCTATATTACTGCCAATTTTCATCAAAATCCCTTCACTCATTTTTGACAAAAAACTAACTACACTACTTTTGAAAATTAAAAACTAAGACACACAAAAATTATTCGAATCAACAAAAACACCTTTTAAAGTACATTATAATTGGAGAACATAGTCTTCCCTGTAACAACAGATGCCTTGCTGCATATTTTACCTGGATGGGATCGTTAAAGTGGTCTTACAATGAATAAAGGAGAGCTCTACAAAAGGAGCATGTAATTTTCTTCACATTCCACCTTCATAGTTAATTTAATTGGCTCCGAGGAAAGTGCCTGTGGTAGTGTTTTATGACTTGCATTCTGTGGATGCAGGTATGTTTATCAAAATAAAATAAGACGAGAGATCGTTTTTAGAACGAGGGCTGACTTTGATGTTTTTTATATAAATGACAAGCTAATCTACTTAAAAACTAAACCTAATAGTTTATCTTTTTTAAATACGATTTTTATTTTAACTTTATTCGCTTGTAACCGCTTGTAACTTGTTATAATTTGCTACCTTAGAACAGAGAACAAAAATTTCATGTCTACTCTTTCCCGCTTGATCATAATTAGTATGGATTCTATAATTATCTTTAACCTTATTACCTAATTAATGAACAAAAACCCTAACAGAGAATAAAAAAACTCGTGTACCCAATTTCTAAGCAAAAAGGCGCATTGCTAATACCACGACGAACTTATTATTTTCATTAACGAAGGTAACGTGACCGAAATAAAGTGGTCTTTGACGCCAACCAAAGGTTTTTCACGAACTTCTCTCGAGCGTGAATTGTAAAGAAATCACTCAAGCGAATTCTGATAAAAAATATTCCTTCTTTTTTAATGTTCGTTGAACTAATTTTTAGACGCCTAGGGACGTTACAGGACGACTTTTGTAATAAAGATTGTTCCGGCGTGTTCAAATCTGTTATGTCTCTTTGTTTTAGAACTTGTGTTGTTTAATTTCGTTTTTTTTTAATGGGATAGGTGATTTGAGAGTGTTAGACTGTGAATAGAAAGCGTGATAGCTTAGTTTGATGATTTAGTATCGACAATTGTATTATGATGGTAGAGATAGGAGTGCTAATTAATTTTATTTACCAAAACTTACATCTAAACTTCAGATCTCGAACCTCTTTTTAATGAATACTTTAGCGTTCCCTCTCTCAATTCACAACGACATTTTAGGTCAACTAGAACGACTATGTTTTCCTTCCTTGCAACCCAGCCTTTCAAGGACTAAACTAACGACACTAATTAAGTCAAACGCCTTTTAGCTTAACGAGCTGACCCCAAAAATCCGAGCACAAACTTCCAATAAAATAAACAAAACACTGCGATGAATATCTTGGGGAACGACTTCTCGTCTAGCCTTCAAAAAGGTCACTCCCTTGCGAACTATCACGGTTTTTCTCCCGTGCATTCTATGGAGGCAATTTATATGTAAAACCTTTGTAAATGTACAACGTTCAAGATAAGCTGAGTAACCATCGGACCCTGCTGGGAAGGAATTCGGCAAGTTTAAATGTCCGTCCCCCGTGGGTCTGAGCGTTAGCTCCACGGATATTGCGGCCTTATCGAGCTATGAATAATCGGGAAACTTTTTCTGCGTATGAATTCCCAGTTTTGGGGATGTGGATTGAATATAGTGAGTTTTCATGATTTAGTACGTGTGTCGCGTTGTCGCGAAAACTGTTTTGGTAAATTACGGGGTGAATTTTGCTTTATTTTAAACTTAATGATGTTAACATTATTTTCATTGCTATGTGCAGCACACTTCTGCTGAGTTATAGAGTGATTTTCCTGCAAAAATAATTACTCTATAAACCTAGACATCATTTTAAAAATATCTACTTCATCTGAATTAATTTAATCATGAAAATCCCCGCATATATTTCCACATTTACATTATAAGTAGGGATCATGAAATACATATTGTTTGTTACACTAACACAGCTAAACTAGCAGACCAGTTTTAACGAAATTTTGGTTAGTCTCAGCTTGTTACTAGAGCACAACTTTTAATCTATCTACAAACTAATTTCATGGGTAAAGTTGCAGCGTAGGTATTATATAGTCTGTGTTGTTTTTCATGAAAATGCGTAAACAAAGATGGGATGAATGAACTCAAGATAAAAGAAATATTGTTTTCCCTGGCAGAAACAAATGTAATCTTTGTATCGTCATCAAGGTAAGATTGTTTTACATAATCTTTTCAGTTTCTGCAAATAATATAGGTAATTATTGAATTAGGAAGGAATTGTTTCAGCTTTCATTCAAAATACGTTTGTCGCCCGCTTGGGCAGCATGTATGAATTTATCAAAAAGGCAATAAACAAACTGACTTCAACACATTTAAGAAGGAGCTGTAGACTGATGATGATATAATGTCAAACCAGAACTGACTTCATAACTGACATCTACACTAAAAAACAACCACACTACTCACTACCTCAAAACAGTCGTTCCATTCCACGCAGCAAAATCGAAATAAAAGAAACCCTTTATACAGTGAACTGTTCTAGCATTTTCGATCTGTCTACAGCGTTTGACATCGTATCGAACGTGTGACGGTGAATACAAAGTGGCTTCAGTATCTCTGTATGGAATGTTTGCCTCGGAAGTCATGCTTTGTGTAGTTTTTTTTTTTCAATTTTTTTTTGGTGCACCTGTGCGTAGGTTTTTTGATAGAGGACAGAGAGGCAGAGGTTTTATGGTGATGGTGGCGTAAATATGTAATTCGTCCTCGTACAGTGGCAATCATTTCTCTCACAAGGGCAGAAATATGAATTTTTCAAATCGCATAGGTTGTGATTCTAGATTCAAATTCAAAAAAATTCAAAATTATTTATTCATCAAAAAAGAATTTCAATAAAGTTTGGCAATGACCCTCAAACTAAGCTACAGCCTGTGTCTTGAGGGTCCGAGTTGCGACATTCAGGTATTGACGAATATTTAACATAAGGAAATATAAAAAAAAAAAATCAAGAAATGTGCATGTGTGTGTGTGTGTGTGTGTGTGTGTGTGTGGGGGTGTGTTTGTGAGTGTGATGGCCATGGAGCTTGTAGGGGCGGAACTGCTTTCTGGTTTTATTACTTGTTTATTATTATTTCTGTTTCGTCATAAGTGAGTGTTAGAAGCCAGTTTTTGATAATCTTTTTGCATGAGTGTAACTTGAGGCCGATTATATCACAGGTTTTTAAGACTTCATTATAGATTCTTGGGTATAAATAGTCAGGGGAGCGTCTTGCTATAACTGAGTTGGTTTGTGGAAGGGGTATTCTGATAGTACGCTTAGAGATTATATCCTGGTAGTCGGGTCTGCGTTGTAAATTGATATGGGTGTGAAGTACTGTGGACAAGATAAATAGTTGTCGTACGCGGAGAACTGGAAAGTCACTGTAGAGAGCATTCGTTGGGTAAATAAAACTTTTTTTGAGCATTACTTTAATTACAGCTCTTTGCGCTCTTTCAACTTCTATGAAGACAGTTTTTGAGGCTCCTCCCCATACAGAGATGCCATATTGAAGAACTGACTGACACAGACCAAGATATACAGTGCGAAGTATTTTAATGGGCGTGCAGTCACGTAGTTTTTTCATCACGTGTATGAGTTTTCGTACTCGCCCGGATAAGGAGTGAATATGAGTTTTAAAAGAGAGATTGTCATCTAGAGTTATACCTAGGTATTTCATTACGGGTATTCGTTCGATTATGGGGCAAGAACATCCTGCTATTTGAGATTCTGAGTTGTTTCGGCATGTGTGAAATTGAAGGGTTAAATGTTGCGGGGGTTTGGATCTCTTAGTTTTATAGAAAGTTACCAATTTAGTCTTTTTAATGTTTAAAGTCAGGAGGTTATTATCAAGAGCTTTGGCTATTTTCAGTAGTCCCTCTTCTGCGCGCTTGTATACTAGATTCCAATTGGTGTCATGGAATATGATTGCTGTATCGTCTGCGTAAGCTATGATTTTAGCGTTGTCAAGAGTCAGATTTAGGATATCGTTCATGTACAGTAAGAACAGGGTC
The DNA here is from genome assembly GCF_030705265.1 of Helicoverpa armigera. NCBI lineage: Eukaryota > Metazoa > Arthropoda > Insecta > Lepidoptera > Noctuidae > Helicoverpa > Helicoverpa armigera. The sequence continues at coordinate 2,299,057 of NC_087123.1, read as the reverse complement.
GGGCCAAGGGTACTGCCTTGCGGGATTCCAAAATTTATCGGTAAGAGTGAGCTGGAGACATCTCCAACCTTGACAAACTGCCTTCTGTTAGACAAATAGCTCCTAAACCAATCTAGTGGAGTGCCGCGTATGCCCATTGCTTCTAGCTTCACAAGAAGGAGATCAATAGAGATCGTGTCAAAGGCTTTGGCTAGATCGAGAAAAACCCCTACGGCGTTTTCTCCTTTTTCTATATTCGATGCAACAGTGTTTGTTAAAAGCCTCGCCGCATCTTCGGTTGATCTGCCTCTCCTGAACCCAAACTGGTTTTCGGAAATTAAATTGTGCTTTTCTACGAAGTTGACTAAACGTTTATTCACAATCTTTTCGAGTAGCTTTGAGAGAATAGATAACAGTGCAATTGGTCTGTAATTGTCTGGAATTTCTGTAGCACCACTTTTGTGAATTGGACTGACTGAGGCAATTTTCCATCGGTCTGGGAATACTCCAGTTCCTAAGCTTAGGTTAAATATGTGAGTCAAGGGTTCGGTGATAGAAGATCTAATTTTTTTAATAAGTATTGGTGTGAGTTTGTCGGGGCCTGGTGCACTGTCGTTGTTGAGTTGAGTTATTAAGGAATCGATTTCGGTATTGTCTGTTGGGTGAAGGAAGAATGAGTGTGAGTTTTTTGAGATGGGTGAGTATTTATCAGCAAGAGAGCTTTGTGTTTCGGATAGTTTAGCGAGAATTAAGTCTGACAGGTTCTTTCCTAATGAGGTAAAGTATTTGTTACAGTTGTTGAGTGTCTGTGTAGGATCGTCAGAACTGGCTGTTAGTTTTGAGGCTTCTTTTGTGTTGTCTTTTGAGCTGTAAATTGATTTTACTGTTTTCCAGAGACGCTTAGGGTCGGTTCGGTTGTCCTCTATTAATTGGCTATAATATTGCTGTTTTAATTTTTTAATTATGTTGTTGCAGAAGTTGCGGTATCTATTGTAGACGTGACATTTCATATAGTCTTCAGGGTGTGAGCGGGAATGTGAGTGTAATTTGTCGCGGTGCCGCATGCATCTTATCAATCCTGGAGTGATCCAGGGTTTGATATTATGACGTCTTCGACTTATTTTGACTTGGTGAGAATGTTTGTGAATTATGCTAGAGATAGTATCAATAAAAGTGTTGACAGCAGAATTAGTACAGTTTTGAGATAGGACATCGCTCCACGTTAGGTTATTTATTTCCTCAACGACGGCTTCTTCGTTTACTTTAATTTGCCATCTAGGTTTGGTTCGAATTGGGTGTTTGTTTGTTTGTTGCGTTATGGCAATCGCAATGTCATGGTCCGTGATGGAGCATTTGCAAATAATTCCTTTAGACTTATTTTCGGACTTTACAAAGATGTGGTCTAGACAGGTGTTTGCTCTGGTAGGTTTTGTAATTGCTGGGAGAAGACCGTGCGTGGCTAACATGCACAGGTAATCCACGTTTCTGTTGTTTACTTGGTTACAAATGTCTATGTTTATATCCCCGGCTACAAAGACCGTGGCGTAATTGCTTAGTCGGTTTAGAGTAGAGTCTAAAGATGCGATGAAGTTTTCAGGACTTGTGAAGGATGGCGATCGATAGATACCTAGAATGGCATTTTCTTTATTGGTCATCAAAATGCAATCTGCGTCCGTTATATCTGGTTCGGAGACGGTGAAATTTAGTGCGGTTTTAGTATAAATGACGAGTATAAATGACGAGTATAATGAGTAGATTAGCACATACTACCAAACAAAGCATATTAAGAAAAAAGCAGATGTGTTTTGTTGCACCATTTCAGTGTCCTGAATATCGCCCTATCCTAAAGTTGTCCAAATTCTTCTCAACTCATCTCACGCGCGAACTACGTTGGGGTCGGCTTCCAGTCTTACCGGATCTAGCTGAGTACCAGTAATTTACAAGGAGAGACTACCCATCTGACCTCCTCAATCCAGTTACCCAGGCAACCCGATACCCAAATTCTTCCTAACGTCTGTCCTCAAATCGATAATCGCGAAGAAACAAATCACCGATCCCCACTGACCTTCTCAGGTAAGTAAGTAGTCGTGTGTACAGTACATTGCCGGCTCAGTGGTTCCATTCCGCCCGACTGTCCTCACATATTTACTGGACTGTATTGTTTGGACGTACGCTTTCATATTTAAACTGATGTCCTTTGTCTTATTGCTGGATCGCTGATTATGAAATCGAATTTGAATTGAATTGGTTTGTGTTCTGTGTTCTGTCTTGGATTAATGTGTTAATTTGAAATATGTGTACACTTATGGATATTGACAAAGAACTGTTATTTTCTCAATTACGTATGTAATATCTTAACTCCAGAAACTGCTGATAACGCCAGATAATCAGTTTAATCAAATCTAGCCTATCCCCAACTATATTTGGGTTGACCTCCATTCTAACTGGATGCAGCTAAATACTAGTGTTCTTCATGAAGTGACTACCTATCTGACCTCTACCAACCACTTTACATAGCCAACTCGATACCCCTTGGTTGGTTAGACTGGTTTTCAAACTTCAGCTAAAAGATACCTGCAATATATCAGATCAAAAATACATAACCTCAAAACTCGCGACCCAAAATAAGCAAACAAAAAGCACCATACATCACACACTACTGCACATAAATTGCTTATATCTAAAGATTTATTGAACTATCTCTTTACAGTTAAATTTACTCACACCACATATTAGACCGGTCTCCTATTGTTTGACACACAATAAGGTACCCTTTCGATAATATCAGATAATGAAAATAGTTGCTCTTTGAGTCTCGGTATGCGCAATTGATGTATTTTTGCGGTGACACGTATTCTGTGGGTCATTTTCGCCAGAATGGTGGAATTAATTTTAAACTATTTTGGTTGAAGACGAAGGGTGTTCGTGCGTGTTTGATGATTTTCGTTTTCTAGAAAATGCCGTTTAGTGTGACTGACTTATTGTTCTTGCTGTAGCAAATTAGCATATAGAGCTCTACTAATGTGGTGATCCATCATAAAGAAATGTTGCCCTTAACATGATATGTTGGACATAAGCTTATTCCATACTGTTTAGTGCACTCGATCTTTAAGTCTAAATCCTCTCACTATACTTATAATTAGACTATTAGAGTGTGCAGGATACAATCTAACTCTACTGCCTTTCTTTTCATTGGTCCTTTTAGCATAAATGCAGAACACAAAGACTTAGATTGGCACGTAACATTATTAAGTATCACCCGGCAATTTGTCACCATTTCACACGCAACATTACTACACAAACAGCAAAATACAAGCAATTACCAGCACCGTCTGAGTGAAACAAAGCGATCTTGCCAGCAACAATACAGCGCCGACCGAGGCTTTCGCTCCTAACTGCATTAACACTCGACGCACATCAGTTGCACATCCTCGGGCCTCGTTTACACGTCCCCAGTGATTTTTTCTTTCTTTTTATCGTCCCACTGCTGGGCACAGGCCTCCTCTCACACGGAGAAGGATTGAGCGCTAATCACCACGCTTGCTCACTCCTTGGTTAGAAAATGAACTACACCCTCATCCCAGGGAAACTACTTCTATCATCCATATAAAAGTAGCTTTACGTCCGAATGCAGAGTACCTATCTCTCTGCGTCAATACGTAACATATAACGTTACTTTCGCTTTTAAACATTACTTAAGATGGCATAGTAATTCATCACCATTTTACACCCAACAAACAACAAAATACAAACAATTGTGAAACAAAGCGTTGTTGCCAGCAACAATGCACCGGCCGAGGCTTTCGCTCCTAACTGCATTAACACTCGACGCACATCAGTTGCACATCCTCGGGCCTCGTTTACACGTCCCCAGTGCTTAGTAGGCGGTATTCCCAACTCCTTGGTTGGAATGAACTGGGGTTTTGGTGTAATTCTTGTTGTTGTAACAATTAAATGACTTAGTAGACTTGTAGACTGTAGTCAACTTGTTTGGGTTTGTTGTCTTAAGGGAACTAATGCCCGCAACCGGAGAAAAATTAGCCTAATCGCAAGCTCTAAACAAACTTAACATCTGTTTGTCCCACCCAAAATAAGTCGAAAGAGTTGACATAGTTAATGATCGGTCTTTAAAAAAAATGATCGAGGATAAAAAAAAATCACTCGTACATAATATGAATTTCATTACATATTAGGTTACATAAAACTATTCTTTAGGAGACTAAACGTCGAAAGTAGGTCACCATAAGGCAAACATGTAGAATTTAGAAGACCCCCTTGCCAATAGCAAGCCTTCAACCGATTCTTAATTACTTAATTACCATTCTTCCACAACTGTCGAACCTTATGAAATTACCACTAAAACTGATCTAAATGAGCCTTTAGCCGTACCAAACGGTCCTCCGGGCATACCCAGCACTTCACCTATCTACGCGGTACAGCCGAGCACAGTAGGTGTATAATCTCAGGAGGCTATGTCGGTCGGCATCGCAATCTAGCGCAGTTTACCATTACAATAGAACGCTCGACTATGTACAGTTAGCGACAAAAGACATATTGTCTCGGCGAAGCTGCGTTTTGCCAATCGCTCGTCCGAGCTTCGATTGTTTTCAAAGGCGCCAGTCAAGTGTGTTTTTATTAAAGAATGCTGATTATGTTCGTGCATGCAAGGAAATGGCTATAGCAGCGTCTATGTGGATTTTTTTAATAATACGTATTTTAATCATCAAAAAAGAAAGTTCTCAATGTGACTTATGTCTATGTATTTTGGTGCGCGATTATATCTTTTGATGCGGTTGCCAGCATAGTGTTTATCAAACTTATGAGAAAGTTTTAGGTACATTTTGAAGACGATTATTTTTTTGTAAAAAAGAATTTTACTATTACATTATTCTCATTTATTTCCGCATGAGGATGATATTTCCGCAGCATACCACAGTTTACCATTACAATAGAACGCTCGACTATGTACAGTTAGCGACAAAAGACATATTGTCTCGCCGAAGCTGCGTTTTGCCAATCGCTCGTCCGAGCTTCGATTGTTTTCAAGACCGCCAGTCAAGTGTGCTGGCTGTGTTTTTATTAAAGAATACTGATTTTCTCATTCCTTGATTGTATGTTTATGCGCGATTATCTCATGTGCTGCTGAACCGATTTTGAAGCAGTTTCCAGCATAGTTTTTATCATACTTAGGAGAAAGTTTGAGGTATAATTTTGAAGACGATTTTTTTTTTTGTAAAGAAAGTTTTTATTATTATATTATTCTTATTTATTTCTTCACCATACCACTGTTTACCATTAATTACAATGGAACGCTCGACTATGTACAGTTAGCGACAAAAGACATATTGTCTCGCCGAAGCTGCGTTTTGCCAATCGCTCGTCCGAGCTTCGATTGTTTTCAAAGGCGCCAGTCAAGTGTGTTTTTATTAAAAGAATGGTGATTTTCGCGTTTCTAAATTGTATGTTTGAGCGCGATTATCTCATGTTCGGCTGAACCGATTATGAAGCGGTATGCAGCATAGTGTTAATCGGACTTAGGAGAAAGTTTGAGGTAGGTATATCATTGAAGACGAATTTTTTTTTTTGTAAAATATTTTTTATTATTATCTTATTCTTATTTATTTCCGCACCATGCCACTGTTTACCATTACAATAGAACGCTCGACTATGTACAGTTAGCGACAAAAGACATATTGTCTCGCTGAAGCTGCGTTTTGCCAATCGCTCGTCCGAGCTTCGATTGTTTTCAAAGGCGCCAGTCAAGTGTGTTTTTATTAAAAGAATGGTGATTTTCTCGTTTCTGTTATGTTTGTGCATGCAAGGAAAAGACGCCATCAGTAAAGTCAAAATATTTTTTTTTTTTAAATACTTTGTTAATACACTTCAAACAATGAGGTTCTTAGTTTGACTTGTGTATATGTATGTTTGCGCGTGGTTACCTCACGTTTGGCCGAACCAATTGATGCGGTTTTCAGCATATTCCTTGCCAGACTCAGGAGAAGATTTTAGGTATTTAGGTAAAGTAGTTTTTTTTTTGTAAAAAAGTTTCCTATTATTAGATTTTTCTTATTTATTTCCGCACCATACTACGGTACTGTATTCGCTGAAAACCCTATATCATACACACTTGAAATCAATCCAACCCAATAGGGTAGTTGAATAATTTTTAAAAACTTACTCATAGCGCGCCCTATGGCCAAATGTAACTGAAATATTAATATTTCAGTAAAATACAAACTGAAACATATTTTATTTTGTATTTTTATGAACTTTTTGACATATGACCACCAAAACGCCTCAAACTGTCATGGCGAATCGTGTGACGTCATACGTTGCAAAACACAGTGCTGTTTGTTTTTGGTGGATGAAGCGTTCTTATAATTAAAGCAATAAAATGGATCACAAGTTTTACAAATATTGTATAGTGCCTCAGTGCGAAAGCTCGACTATTAAAACACCTGAAAAACTATTTATACATGTGCCTAGAAATGAACAAAGGCGAAAGTGGCTACAACTTGCAAGACGCGACGTGAATGTGGCTTTGGATTCAAAAATGTACTTTTGTGAGGATCATTTCGATGTAAGTTTTAACTTTTTTGCTATAAGTAATGTTCGTTAAATATATTAACGTAATAATAATAAGTAATATCTAAAAAAGATAGTTTTTTTCCGTTGAATGCAACTTGGATTTTTAGGTTAGAATACTCATTCTATTTCTAACAAAAACTTTAATTAAGACTTTAAATTACAGTTGCCAAATGATATGGAAAATTACATGGAATATCATGTCATGGGATTTGTATCGCAAGTTCGGATGAAACCAGATATTTTACCTAGTATATTTGATTGTCAACCAGATAGAAGAAAACGAGCAAGCAGTAGTTTGGCGCGACCATGTGCTCTAAAAAGACAAAGGATGACTATAATAGCAGAGTGCTTAAATAAAACAGACAGCAGCATTGCCAAAACTACTCCAGTTCAAGAAAAATCTCCAGTTATTAATGAAGGTAAATTCATGTTCTGTTACCAACTTATTTACAGACATTTTTAATGTGTATGTTGTACAGCACTGTAGTACATTATTTTGATCTATCTTATAAGGTTCAATATAAGCATAAATAATTGATATTGAGATTATTTAAAATACTTAATTTATATACCTATATTTATTTTTAAAGTGTGTGCAATCTCACAATTTAAATATGCACCTACCCAACGTCTCCAAATCACCTGAAGGTTGACTAGTAGATAATCTTTAGGTATAAGTCTGCCTCTGTACAAATGTTCATGAAATTAAATAAATAAATAAAAACCTCTAAAACAATAAGTGTTTAACTATTAAATTTATCTGGAATAAATCCATTTTCATCATCTATTTCTTTTCAGATTTACAAAAAACTAGAAAAACAGAAGATTGCTTAAATAAAACAGTTGAGAGCAGCATTGCCAGCACTAGTTCAGTTCAAGGAGAATCTTCTGTTACAAATTCAGGTATTCTCATGTACCAACTCATTAGCTGACTATTTTAATATTTACAATAGTAGTACATCATTTTTTAATACTATATTTATGATGTATATTTCAATAAATATTTATATGGAACCACTATTATTTTTTTCAGATTCACACATGATCGGAGGAATTTTACAAGAACCTAAAAAAACAGCAAATAAATGTGTACAAGTATTGCTGACAAAGAAATACAGAAGCAAAGCTACTCAAACACAAAAGAAATCAGTGGACCAGGCAGCTTCACCACCTTCACCATTCAGATATAGCAAAAATGTTTCTACATCTCCATTTAAAGTTGAACATGTACAACCTAAACTATCACGACCATCTGGATCTGGAATATCAAAGAAGTTGTTCTGGGAAGAAGATAACTCAGATAGTGATTTTTCTTTATGTAAGTCAACTGTGACTCATTCAGAATCTTCACCGTCTACAAAATCTACTTCAGGCGGCAGCGAAACAGTTAAACAGGAGAAAAAATCAATTGAAGCTGTACAAAATATAATTAATAAAATTAAAAATAAACCTAGGTTTTACATTGGAATACCCAAAAGCAGTTACTTTTTTAGGGTTCCGTAGCCAAAATGGCAAAAACGGAACCCTTATAGTTTCGTCATGTCCGTCTGTCCGTCTGTCCGTCTGTCCGTCTGTCACAGCCGATTTACTCGGAAACTATAAGTACTACAGTGATGAAATTTGATGGGAATATGTGTTGTATGAACCGCTACAAAAATATGACACTAAATAGTAAAAAAAAGAATTGGGGGTGGGGCCCCCCATACATGTAACTGAGGGATGAAATTTTTTTTTTCGATGTACATACCCGTGTGGGGTATCAATGGAAAGGTCTTTTAAAATGATATAAAGTTTTCTAAAAAACATTTTTCTTAAAGTGAACGGTTTTTGAGATATCAGCTCTCAAAGTCGTAAAAAGTATGTCCCCCCCCCCTCTATTTTTATAACTACGGGGTATAAAATTCTAAAAAAAATAGAGGTGATGCATGCTAATTAACTCTTTCAACGATTTTTGGTTTGATCAAAGTATCTCTTATAGTTTTTGAGATAGGTTGATTTAACTGTAATTTACGGAACTCTTCGTGCACGAGTCCGACTCGCACTTGGCCGGTTTATATTGGACATAATAAGTAAAGAAACCAATATTTCAATAGAAAATTTGATGTTATGTTTGAAAAAAATTCGCTTAGACACTAAAAATCAAGAACTAGCTGATGACTTTGCAATGACACCATCGAATGTTACCAAAATTTTTTTTAAACATGTGCTTATATTAGCAAGTGTGTTGCGTCCATTCATTGTGAACATAGATAAAGAATTAAATAGAAAAACCCTGCCCATGGCATTTAGGCATAAATATTATAACGTTAGCTGCATTATTGACTGTTTAGAAATCGAGGTGCAAAAGCCATCTAAGTCAGTCAACCAAGCATTAACTTGGTCTGAATATAAAAAAGCCAATACAATTAAATATTTAATATCTTGCACTCCAAATGGATTAGTGAACTACATATCGCAAGGATTTGGGGGCAGAACAACGGATACATGCTTGGTAGAATCGTGTGATTTTGTAAATACTTTAGAAAAAGGAATGGTTGTAATGGCAGACAGAGGGTTCAAACACATTGAACAGTTTTTATTAAAGTCTAGGGTTCAATTAGTTAGACCTCCAAGTGTACAATCGGGTGGAAAACTAAGTAAGGTTGAGGCTAAGCAAACGAAACAAATTGCTAGTTTAAGAATACATGTGGAACGTGTGATACGGCGTTTGAGAGAATTTAATATGTTAAGACCACATGCATGTGTCAATACAAATCATGTAAAAATATTAGATGATATTATTACTATAGCATGTGCTTTAATTAATTTGCAAGATTCTCTAATTAAATAAAACTTCAAATGATGCCTTGTTTTATTTATTATAATTATTTTTATACAAAAAGTAACATGAATATTAAACCTAGTATATCCATTATTATATCAAAGTATAAACAAAACCTAGTTAGGAGTTGTTTATACTTTGATATAATAATGGATATACATTGTTTTGCCAAAATGGAACCAAATTGGTTTCTATAATATTTACAACAAATTTTTCATCATAATCAACATATAACATTTCAATTTTCTTGTTTTCACTAAATTTAGGATCAGCTACACAAAATATGCACTTTTTTAAATCAGCCAAGTACATCTGAATTTGGATTTGATAATAATATCTTTCAGTAGTTTTCCCATCTTTTATATAATTCATAAAAGTTTTTGCACTTGTAGGGCACTTAATTTCTATTATGTATTCTTCACAGATACCATCTGGTGATCCAGCGATCATAGGATATTTTGAGTTCAATATTAGCCCACACGTTCTAATTGTTTTCTTTAACTTTCGTTGCAAAATTTGCCTCACCGAGTCTTCTAAAATCCTTCCTCTTCTCATTGCTGGTGTGTCTGGTATCTGTCCACCCATAATTGTTGATATTAATGTGCCATCTGGGGTCTTACAGCGACTTACTTCGAAAGCTCTAGATGCGGTTATTCGGCCATACCGCAGTTCATACTGTCTGCTTTTGTATTGATTTCTAGTTTCTTTTTCAACTTTTCTGATAGTAATATATGGTATATTAACATTTTGAATAAATATTTCAGAACATTTTTCTTTAAATTTAAACAAGTTGATGCATTGAAACTAATGCTGTATCTGAAAGGTTTGAGTTGGGCTGATATTTTAATAATTCACAGTCCTCAATTTTTCTTTTACTTGCTTCCTGTAAATACTTTGCAAGCACACTCAAATTCGATGACAAACTAGGACAGCCCTTGCACATTTCTTTTGCAGTTATGCATTTAAGACTGGTACCAACTTGTGACAGTTTCGACTTTTTCCAATAACACTCAGTGGACGTGCATGACGGCTCTTCACTCCTGCGATGAATCCACATGACAAACGCTATGGCATGCTTGCAACCGCCATGGGAAGCTACGCAGTCATGGCACTCTAAGGAACAAATCAAGTCCTCTTCTTCGTCAATAACTAATGTCACTGTGTATAGTTTGGAGCGCACTTTATGCTCTGGACATATTTTACATTTTACGGTGCAAAGTTTTCCGTCACGTTTTAATTGCACGTAGCTAATTGCATCATCCCCGTATGATGCACGAGATGATCTGAAATTATGAGAAGTGTTCCTTACATGAGAATACACATACATAACCTATAAACAAAATGAATTTACATATTTATATTGTAACTTTTGTTGAATGGTTAAAAGTTTTATTATATTGCTGTACTAACAGTACAGCAATATAATAAAACTTTAATGAAGTTTAACTAATACTTACAATGAAGTTTTGGTATTCCGGAATTCGGCAGAGCAAAAATTGGTATTATTTGCGAAAAACGCACCCAACATAATAACATCGACTTTGGGCAAGTTACTGCTAGTCGCTTTTAAAAACCCTGCTTCCATTGTCGTTACCAACAGTTTCTAGTATTAGTATAGTATAATTAAGTAAGAAAAACGAAAGAAAGTAAGAGAAATAAATGAAAACCACAATATTATTACGACCGTAATGATAATGAATATGTCAAGCTAATGTCAAGTTGTTTTGTATTGCAACATACGACGTCACGCGCTCTCATTGGCGTTCGTTGTCACGTGACTGAGGACTGTATTTTAGGAATTTTAAAGTTAAAAAATATTAAATAATCGTGATTTATTTATTCAATTTAATTAAATTTTAAGATTTTTAGATATTTAGCTACCATAAAAAACATAAATTTTCCAAATATTTTCTTACTGTCATCTACCCTATTAGCGAGTGGAACATTCACGGAGGATGGAAAGATAGCGGAGATGCCATAACGAAGGTAGGTCAGGCGCCTTCTTGTAGGTCAAGCAATTCACAGAAGGCGTAATGAAGCTAGAACGACTTTCGAATTCCTTGTGAAATCAAAACCAGTCTATCAATGATTGGACTTGATTAATTGGTAATTTTATTTTGAAAATAATGGGCGTGTTCCATAGAAGGCGGAATTAGTAACGTTCCTCGTACCACGAACACCCGCATTTTGGCGCGCTACATTCTTAGGAGATTTTGCGTTTTGACATCTCCACTGCTGATTTTGTTCTCCATGGGAACATTAGATACATGTTTGGTCCCCTTCCTTCCTACCCTGTGTACCTGCACGTCACATGTCTCCATGTCCAAGCTAATTTATCGTTGATTTATCGCTGTTACCCAATGGGCCGGAACCCTTTATGGGTCAGAACTACCGGCGGAATAACAGTGATTGTGGGACGCTCGTGAAATGACCAGTATTATTAGCTTTTTGATTTCTTGGATTAGTGGTTTATTGGTTAGTCGTTAATTGGTATTATAAGTGTTAAATCTTTGATATTCATCAGAGAAATAGAAATCAGACAATTGGCCATTAATTAATGATATATTAGGCTATGCTTTTTTAGCAACATAATTGTTTAGCAACCCGGGTTAGGTACGGTAGGAATATTTAACAATTTCATTTTTGCAGTTCTATAATAAATATTGCTTGGCTGAAAATGTTCGTATGACTTAGTTCACCTTTTTGCAAAATAAAGCTAACAATCGCGACCACGAATGTTAATCCTTTATTTTATATTGTTGACAAATACGCCTAAAATAATCATTATTCTAAAAATACATCCTTTATAAATATCAACAACCTGACATAAAACTAACCCATCTTAAAATAGCCTCTTACTTATTTCACGTTTAAAAATTGCTTCTATCGCAAGCAATTTTGCCTTCATCCCCGTCACACCTGTCCAATGATATTCGATACTACTCCTTGCCCCGTCGCCGCTTGTTTTGAACATCTGTCTATTTTCCTAGCCGTCCTGTTATTCTCCATCAAAAAAATTACTTTTCTTTGAAAACAAGTGGAGGTGACAAACATTATATTTTTCTTCGGAGAAATATTTTTTGCGTCGTCACGTACAGTTTATTGCGTTACCTTTCAGAATTCGTAAGATGTATTTTTTTTTTTCGAAGAAAATTTTCGTCTAGGTCATACCGGCGTGTTTCGTTGTGTTAGTAATGATTCGCTGTCGTATCAATGTCATAAGTTTTTTTAATGAATAATTTCGGTAACAATGATAAAAAATCTTAATTGTCGAAAAAGTACAGGTTACGCGAATTGTATTTAATACTTATGTATTTTCAGAAACATTGGACAGACTTCAAAAATAAAACCGAAAACAAATAAACATTTCAATACAGAATCACGATCAGAACTTGAAATTGTTCAGCTGATTAAAACTTTTTTATTTGTAAGTATTTTTTAAAAAAGAACACAAAAATTAAAGCCAAAATGTTTGCTTTAATTTAAATGTCAATATTTAATACTCGGATTCCATAAACAACCTTTTATAAGTAAAATTGTTTCTTGGTTATATGAATCGAGAATCACCCGTATACTCTTTTCCTCTCACCCAGGTAGGAGGGAGGGGTGAAAGGAACAAATTGTTTGACAAACTATTGCGAGACGAACATGAGATACGACAAGATATTCCCAAATATTTCGACATAGTTCGGGCTCGTACCAAATGCCGTTATAACAGCTCTGAGGACCGATTCACACTGAGAAACCGAGGTATCGATGTTCGTCTTGCTGTTAATTTAATTATTGTTTGAAGTTCAAAATGTATTTTACGTATCTTAGACGATTTCTGTTATTGGATCTGAAGTGTAGAAGATTTTTATAATTCCGATATCATCCGCAATATAAAAAAATGGATGCCTTTCTCTTATTCATGCTCCCGTCTATGTCTTTTAATTTTATCTGTAGATCAAAATCTTAGGTCTTCTTTATTGAGAACTTAAGGTGAAACAAACACTTGATTTTAGCTACAAATAAAGACTGAGAACGGCAAATAATGTTATAACAAAGCAAATAGATTTACAATATGTCATACAGGTCGACGGTCGTTTGTTGCGAAAGTAGCCTACAATACAATACAAATACATTTTACTCTATAAACGATGGTGATGTTATACTAGAACCAACCGATGACTAGAATGTACTCTCTATTCCAATATGGACAATACCCCAAAAACACGGTTTTCGCTTACTATTTGACACACGCATTAATATAATTTTAGAGGCGTGACGAATGACGGAAGGATATATCGAGTGACAAGCATTCATTGCTATGCTTTGAGGAAACGAATTTATGTTGTACCGTGACCTGTGAGGTAATTTTGACGTGCTTATAGGAAAATCATTTTGATTTTGGTTGCAAATAAATTCTTTTTTTTCTAAAATACCCCTGTTATGAACTCTTGTATCTACACTGCAGACTAAACTGTTGGCCCATAGTTCGCGTGATCGTTCACTTACAGTTCATATTGAGATTATTTGTAAATCAAATCAAACCTTTAGTCTTTCTGATGTCAACCAGACTCCCGATCGCTATAATGTGCGCACTACCTACTATCTACTATCCTACTATCTCCACATTAATTTATTAGCCTGATCAAACTATCCACCGACAAAAAGTTTGCAGTATAAGGAGGTTCTAATCCAATTTAAAGACAAGTCTAGACTATAAAGCAACAAAAAAATCCAGTCTGTGATACTAAGTGCATTCAAGTAATAAATGAAGGAATATTTCTTGACCCCCATTAACTAATTACATGAAAAACCGTTGTACTCTTAAAAGCTTTTATTACAAAGTCTTTTGAGTAAGGACTTAATGTCATTAATTTGCGGAAAAGAATGTCTTCGTATTAGAAGACTCGTAATTTTTATTACAGAATATAAAGAGAAGTTTGTGCTGCTTAAAATTGAAATATATAGTACAGTGTTACTTGAAACTATGTATAACTGGATATGCGGTACTATAGTAGGTACAAATATTAATATAAATTGTCAAAATCAGAAAGCAGTCAAAGGTTTACCGAAATAGTCGCTGCCAAACGACAAACAAATAAAAGCAGGCAAAATCGCCCGCTTAAAAATAATAATTTCCAAAACATAAAAACATAGCTCAAGACAAAACTGTATACTCTATATGTCCAAAAGTCCAAACAAACTCCAAGATCCCATGACATATATAAATACTTATACAGTACCTACCAAAGATTGCTCTCACACTTCCCAACAAAAGAGTCGAAGCTTTAATCGCACAGTGGTCAACATTCTACTCCAAATACAATACAAACCCGGAAACTGTATGAAAATGTTCCCTTTTCGACACTCCGTCAAAGAGACCTATCAAAGCGGGTTTTTGTTGAAAAAAAAAAGTAATTTTGATCTATAGAAAAAGGAGTTGCCGCCACAAATGTTTTGTTCCACAAAAACGAAATACAATTTCTTGATAAGTGATTCTCAAAAAACAAAGGCTTTGGAGAGAATGGAACAGAAATGAGTATTGAACTTCGCACTTACTTATGATGAGTTTTCAAATATGAGATTCTTTCACGATATTTGCTTTTGCTGTGTTTATGAGCGCTCTATCTTAGTAAATGCGGTCATACACGTAAAGGTTTATGTTACGACACAATATCATGGCTATTTTCCTTGAAGATTTAAAGCAAAGGTAGAGGAAGGATAACTTATAGCTACCCACCTACGCAAAACGTTTTGTTAGGATCAAGCTTCCTAGTTTAAACATAAATCTAAATCCAGAGAGGCTTGTACACAGATTTTCATGCGAAAATCTTAATCTAAAGAGTTAGAGTACCGTACCCATAGCGAGAGGAATCGTCTTATGATAAAACAATGAGGAAATCAACCTTTTCATGCTCGATAACCATCACGTTTGACAACTAGCAAAAGACTCGTTTATCACTTAAATCTATGACCAAACAGATCAGTCGTAACCTAAATAAAAATATCAAAACTCAGAAATGCACAATTCTTCTGGGATTCGAAGAGCCGATTTGGCAGAAGTCAGTGTCAAACGACCTTTAAAGGTCACAAGGTCAGCTCACACCTGACATAATCCTCTAGGCACTACCCACGCTACATGAAAACCGAGTGTAAGTCAAAATCGAGCAGAAGATTATGATCGACTCATCAGAACTTTGGTAACTCCGTGACCTTTTGTTTGAGACTTAATTGATCAATTTAATTAGCGTGTCAAAATTGATTAAGCTCACTCACTCTTCACAGCGGATCTTTAATTTTTTGTCCAATTACACCAAACAAACTATTATTATTGCAATTTTACTTCTAGTTAATAAATGACTTGGTTGAAGGAAATCTAATCATAGTTATAGGTACTTACCACGTTTTATCTGACCTTAAAGCTGTCACAAAACGCAAGCTTCAATCATTGCACTGTTTTGTGACCCACAAAGCCACCCCCAAGCAAACAAACCCGGCACACTCAAGCCCATAGCAACCCCTGAATCTTGTCACAATCCAAATTCATGCACACTAAATCTCCCAACCAAAACAACGAAATAAACGACACTACTAAATAAAAGCACAAAAAAGAGTTGTCACTGTAACCAGTAAACCACTATATCCTCGAAATCAGCATAACGGCAAAACACCCAAAAGTATTCGCCAAAATAGTGAACAAAGGGCTTGTTAGTATGAAAACAATCGCGACCAACACTCATGCATCACTATGTCGGCCACAACACGTCAACAGGATAATAATCACGTATGATTCTCGAATGTTCTGGAAGAGACAAATAAGCTAGACGATGTTTTCGCAGACATTGTTATGTTGCCCATAATTTGCGTAATAGATGGTCGTAAAACATAGATAATGCCTGTTATGGGTGTATTGTCCCTAGAATCTGAGGTGTATGTATGTATACTTACTACATATACAATGTACATATTTTCGTGCATGTAGATAGTCTGGTGGGCTATGAACTTAAAGACTCTTTATTTAATTTTTGTACTGATCTGTTCTGGAATTGGTACAGGATATTCACAATTTCTATTACCTCAATTTTCTGCCATTTCCAGATTATATTACCTACTTACGATTTCTGAGCTCAATATTACGAAATTAAGTAATCCAGACGATGTTATATCATCAATTTACTGAAGAAGTCTCTCTCAATTAAGTTGATTGATCATAGCGGAGGCATTATGAAACCTTTTAAGCAAGTTCTCTTTGCACTTAACAACTTTAAAAGCTGATCGCAAACTTGTAATGTATCTGCCAGTAACTAGCATAATAAAAACTATATTTTACTTGTATTAATATTCTAACTCCCACTGGGGTCTTGTTTTCAGTCTTATCGGATCGAGCTGAATACCAATATTTGACAGTGACAAAACTTCAAGACCCAATTACTGGGAACACGACACCCTTAGACTTGGTAATTAATAAGACTTGTTAGACTTTCGGGTGTCCTTATTAATGTACTGTTTTCTTATTGAACATTATCAAGTGAATTTTCATTCTGGAGAGAGAATCAGACACTTACTGGCAAAAACACATCCATATTCATTATTCATATCATTTAGCCTCCTTTTGATGGTTGGCAATTAATTTTTAAAAGATAATCTTGTTTCCCATGAAATATTTCAGTCAGTCTGATGCCGGCTAAATACCTTATCTTTCATGATCTCCTGATTCTAATGATCTTCATACTGATTTACAAGCCCATACAAACGATTGGCACACTAAAAGTTTGCAGTCAGCGGGAACTGTCAAGGTAATTCTTACTAATATTCCCGTAAACCTGATTAACATATCTTAATTAATATAATAAAGTCGTAACATTTCCTTCTAACAAGTTCCTTCCAGTTTTCCTAGTTCAACTACAGGGCAGCGAGCGGAAACAGCGACAGGCGATCCGTCGCGGCAATATACTCTGAAGGGAGACAAATAGGTCGCAAAATTGCCATTTACATACATAAATAATGAGTAAATATATACCGTGTGTGGTTTTATTTTCTTATGGACGCTGAACTAGCTTTGAAAACGAATTATGGAGATTCTCCGAGGAGTAGGTATATATTTTTTGATATTATTTTGTTTTGTGTTTTGCTGTTGTATTTTGTTTATTCATTTGTGAGAGTCGTTGAAGGTTATTGGTGGGTTTGTTTTGTTTCGTTAATAAATATTTAGGCAATTATTTAATAAATACAGCAGACAGAAATAAACACACTGCAGACTAAACTGTCTTCCGACACATGATACGAAAATTGGTTTTGGTGGTTCAGTCGGTCTGATAGCAGCTACATATCTGATCTTTGTAAAGTGCTTACTACCATTCATGTTTATACCAATTTATGAGTACAAATAAACTATCGACCGACTGAAAGTTTGTCTGTGTACTCTAAATGTGAAATAAATAAAGCTATTCGTACAGTCAGCAAATAGCGTAAAACACATTAATTTGCAGGTCAATAAAAATAACCCTCAATCCAAACAAAAGCGAAAAACGTCCGAGTGTCATTTTAACAAAATACTATCTAAATAAATGCAATGGAAACACAATAGGCATATAGGAAACAATTGGTCCCATAATTTATGTCGCCACAGGCTACGTATATGGGTCACGCTAGCTCGACGCACACCAATGGGAAAAACACTTCACTCTTCACTCATTCGCACACACACACACACATTACTTCACACATACAGCCTACCCACGTTCTGGGAAACGATTGTCAGTGGAACCGCGCGCCTATACGTGCATACGCAAGCGTTTGCGTGTGTGAGTGAACTATTTGAGTACGATCGTATGAAGTGAACGGTAGGATTGGTTATCTGTGTTGTGGCTATTTGCATGTATCATTTTCTGTTGTAGTCAGCTCTGGACTAATGTAATGATGGCGACAAGGACGGACGGTTCTCGGCATGAAATCAGATGACATCGCAATTTCGGGTTTGTAAGTAGGTATTGTTGGGTATTGCTTATTTTTATTGAATTGGTACGTTAATATAGGAGCCTCTTTATTGTATGACATAATGTGACTTATTGTAGCCAAGTTAAGGGGTTTTCACCTCGTTACTGCTTTTCAGCCCTTTTAAGAAAAAGCTATTCGTAATAATAGTAGCTATAATAGTGTATTATTCACCGACTAGGTTAAGTTCTCAATTTGATCTATGTACCGATGTACCTATGTATTCATGTGTGTGCGCAATTATCTCATGTTTGGCAGAAGCGATTTTGATGCTATTTTCAACATGGAACTTTTCAAAATTTGGAAAAAATTGTTTTAGGTATCAGTGGCGAGGCGTCCTTATAAGCCGATTCCCATCGGCTTCCCTTTCGAATTTCAAGAAAGAAGCATAGGTATAAGTTATAATATAGGTATAGGTATAATTAATATAATCATTTAAACCACACAATTTAAATATGTAGGTATAACAAAACGCCTACCACCGTAAAAAAATTGTCTATAAATTACTTGAAACATTTTGCTCCTACTAAACAAGCCACGGCTTCCTCCTCCATACAAAACTACGCTTGCGTGACGTCATCCACGCCGCGCCGCGCGATGTTCGCGGCATAAGGGCGAGCGGTAAGCCGGCTCACGGAGCGGGTTCCAGCCAATCAAAACTCGCGAGTGAACGAGAAAGAACGCGTCAAGAGTAGAGTAGCTATATCTGTCTACGCGCGAGTGACAGCGCTTACAGCTCTCAAATATGTAAACAAACAAATCAGACAAATTCACTCTCATTCTTCTTATTTTGTTTTAGATAATACCATTAACAATTTGTTCTTTGTACTACTTAATTGAATTTATTAGTGTGTGTATCATTTATAAATAACATAGTTCGTGTGTGTACAATAGTTATTTTACGTTAGTTTAAGTGTTTTAGTTACATTATGTCAACATAGATGGCGTTGTGCATTTTTATGCAAATCCTGAATCGCGGTGTTAAGATTCTCCGCGATTTAATGACGCTACTTGGGAATTGATAATTTTTGTGTTCACCAAGTACATAATTTTGAATAAGTGGTTGGCAGTATCATTACTCCCTACTAATCACCGCAATCGCACCGTGACCTGGTGGTACTCAGTCAGTACAAGTACAGTGTGTGTAGTGAAAAAAATAGAGGTACCTAGTACCTACGTTGAAATGAATGAGTTACTTTGATACGCAGACAGTTAGCATCAGGTTTCTTTTAAGTGTACCTACTTTTAAAACTTAACTAGGATAGCATTTATCGCATTAGACTTTACCCGTTACCGACAGATTATTTACTTTAGGTAGGAACTTATTTTTCAAGGTTAAGTTTTGAGAATAAAAACGTGTTATGAAACTCGGGCACGCCGCTCGGGTGAATTACCTACCAATAATACGTCAATATTAAAATTTGTAACGTCCTGACGGATTTATGAAACACATACCTACGATAACAATGGCTAACAGGCCGTTGTAAATTAAATACTTAAAAGGTATTGTTGTGCCAACTTTTCTCAGATTCTAGTAGTTAATATACCTAACTAAAGATAATAAAGTTTTATAGATATTAATAATCTGCCGAATTCCTCGAGAAAACATGTTCAAACTATCAGTCTCTCAGTCAGTGCTAAAAGGTGGACTGAGAAATTACCTCCATTACCTCTCCCCCCCATCCCTGAGTACTCCCCCCCCAGTTTTTTTTTGCTGCGGCTTCCCTATTTCATTAAACCACCCTTCGCCACTGTTAGGTATTGAAAAGTTAAAGCAAAAGACAAAAAAAGCAAAATTCCTTAAACAAAATATAAAAAAATATATCTCAAAATCTACATCACAAAACGGCTATCTCTTAGCCTTTTATCGGCAAGTCTCAGACAAAATACTCGAAGGCTCGGACCGATTGGACTGAACTGAATAATATTTTCTTCACTGTATAGATTTATTGACGGTAGTTTTAAAAGTAGATTTACATACAGATCTGATAGAAGGAAATATAAAGTGCTTTTCGTTATGTACAAAGGATTCTCTGCTTTTATTTTTAGCGCTGAATTATTGATAATGAAGCAGTTTTATGTAAGTATTATATCTGAGCTCAAAGCAACTGTATCTGCTTGAAATGAAATGAATTCGGATGTTTATTTTCTATAGCTCAGATTTAATTAAGCATAAAAGATCTATATTTAATGAAAACATTCGTTTTGTTAAAAAAAAAAACGGAATGTTTCACTCTATTCGCATGCGATTTTAAGTGTACATTGATCGTATAAAAGTTCAATCTAAGATAATGATAAGATTGGCCACGAACACACCCAAAATCATGCACCCTGGAGAAACCAATATTACACATATCTTTCCCAACAAAATATACATACCCTACGTACAAAATGTGTAAAAAATAAAACTGCAGGCTTGAATGCAAAGCAGTGCATCGCGCGTTCCATTGAGTGCAAGTTGCAGGAGTCAAGTGCAACCATTGTGCGTCCCACAGGAACCAATCTGCCTCACTGGCTGTGTTTAAACTAAACGCCTCATGAGTTTTTGAGCGAATTCGGAGTATGTTTTAAGGTAGTGTTAAAAGTAGTGTTAAGGTAGTAGTTGTAATCGTGTGAAGAGTGAATGTTTCGAAGCCAAAGCCAAATACAGGGTTCTAGGTAGTAATTTGATATAGATCTCCTTTATATTTAGGAAGCAGATAATGAGCTAGTTACTTAATAACAGTTAAGCCGATTTTGATAAATCATGTCTGAAAATCCGCTGGAATACCAGATTTCATCAGAACAAATCAATTCATCAGTCTAAGAACTACGTTTCCACAGACACGAATCGCAGTCAAAGACCCCTTTTTGCGTCGGGGCTTAAAACAAATTGTAAACTCACAACGCAACGGTAATATTTTCTAATAATTATTTTATTATTTGTGGTTCCCTTTATTATTATTATTATTCTTTATTGTACACAAAAACATTTAAAAGACACACACAACACAGAGAAGACATGTACAAAGGCGAGCTTAACCCAGAACTGGGTTCTCTAACAGCAAACCTTAGAGCGATAGAGAGATGCGATAGGGAAGAGAAAATTTAAAGTACACAACATTAAACAAAACAGAGGTGAAATTACATAACATAAAATATATACCTATAAATAAAACATAAAATATAATAAATAAATAAATACATACATACAAATAAGGTCATGTTGACAGGAAATGTTCTTTAATTCGTCTCTTGAAGACATCTAACGATGTGCTGTCACGTATACTGTGAGGCAGAGCGTTCCAAAGCCTCACAGCGCGAACAGTGAAGGATCCATCATAACGGCTCGAAGTATGAGGAGGGATACGGAGTAAAAGAGATGAAGAGGAGCGACAGGGTTTGCCTCTAGGAACAAGGAACTCAAAGCGTTCCCTAAGATAATTTGGAGCGTTGGGATTGTGAAGAAGAGAGAAGAGAAAAGACAGAATATGAGCATCTCGACGCTGCCGAATTGGCAGCCACTTCAGCTGGCTCCGGAATTCAGACACATGGTCGTATTTCCGGAGGCCAAAAATGAAGCGGATGCACAGATTCTGCAGACGCTCGAGTTTGTTAAGAACAGACATCGGCATAATCTAAAAGAGGGAGAAGAAGCGACTGAGCGAGAGTAATTTTTGTTGAAAAAGGCAGGAACTTCTGGAGACCAACTTTCTCTATTTAAGTTTCTCAAATTAAAATTTTAACACAGTTCGCACATACATTTCGTACATAGATTTAGATAGTCGAGCAAGACATGACTTCTACATGAGCGATTAAATCGTTCTCCCCAGAGTAATCATTCAGTCAACTTAAGTGAATGTTCAGATCGTTCATTAGTTCAATCGTTCGTTCACTGGCCCGATCAATGTTCACTCGTGCGATTGCTGTCGCCTCTTTAAATTCCATTTTAAAATATTATTTTTGAAACGAATATACTATACATAGATATTTTATATGGTTGTTTAAATTGCTTAAGTAAATATAAAATAATATTATAAACGCGAAAGAAACCTTTCAGTCTGTCTTACCAGCTTTCACGACAAAACGAGTGATCTGATTTAGGTGAAATAAGAACAGATAGTTGTCAGCTTGACTAAGAAAACTGTTGCAGCCTTTTTATCGTCCCACTGCTGGGCACAGGCCTCCTCTCACACGGAGAAGGATTGACAAAGAACAAGTGCTACTTTTTATCCAGTTGCCGAAAGTAGCTCACAAAGGTAACAGAATAGAGCAGCCAGTATATAAATAAAACATAAAAGTAAATAGACTCCAAACGGACTATTGCCAATTTTAATATTCCCTTTCATAGCCAAAACAAACGCTTAATAGAATTGACATTTAGGCACGAAAAGCAATCGTGATATTGGCAACGAAGAATAATACTAATAATGGCTGAAGCTGGGTCAAAGAAAATCATATTGAACTGGGAACTTTGTAAGACGGAAACTTTCTTCAATATAACGAATTATTGGATCTCCGAAGACGAATAATCATATCGGACTTTCTCCGAATATATTTTTTCGGGTCCCAAAATTTTGTGTTCCGGTAAGATTTGATTTTTGTACAAATTGAATGATATGCTTTGTATGTAATCCTAACTTGTATTGAAAATTATTTGACCGTTCTTTTGTGACGTTTTCTCATGTGAATGCATACCCGGGTCGTGTTCTAGGATATTAGTTTAATATGAGCGCTCATTTTTCAACGTCTGCTAGTTTCAGTGTTATTTTTGTGGTTGGTTATCTGTTGTAAAGGATCTTTTTAAATATTCTTTCTTTAGTATTATCTAGGAGAGAAGATTATTTTGTCAGCAAGTGATGATGTAACTCTTAGACCCCGTTGTACTAATATACTAAAATGAGAACCAAACCATAACCAGCCGTGTACCTGCCACCCATTGGTCGGCGATTTGACAACTGAAAATGATTCGGTTATCGTTAAAGTCATATAGTGAAACTCACCATTAATGATGAAACCAAGCTGGTATTTAAAGGAAACAATGCAATAAATGACTGGCCACATGAACAAAAAGTAAACAATAAAGGTAAATACTTAAATAACTTACACGATCATTTAAAACAGTAACTCACACGCACGCATAACTCGCACGTTCATAATTAACTTCGAACGTTTGAAAGCAATAAATATACTGGGAGTCGAAATCTCGTTATGAGGGCCGAAACAACAGAATGTTGGGGCCTTAGATTCAGCGAGAAAATAGCGTGAACAAACAATTGAAAACCTACCGTAGTCTGTCTTAAAAGCGGAGTGTCATTCATAAAGTTATGAAGTAAAAAATGTGCCTCTGAAATTGTTATAACTGAAATAAATATTTATTATTTAAAACAGCTTGGAAAAAATGAGAATAAGAGGAAGGACTTTCGAGAAACAATTAAGTTTTAATTTGGTTCAGCCTTATCACTTTTAAAAGAAAACAAATACATTTTAATCCAATTACTGGCTGAATAAACATCACCCACCCCTACACCTAATTACTAAACAAGTTTTAATCAACCGAACTATTTGGAGCTCACCTCCGCACGAACACGCCGCTAACTTCGTGGCCCGACTCACAAAACAGCCGTATTTAATCAAACATTAACTGTAATTGTATTATGCTTGATTTATGTTCCTACAGTGCCCGTTGAAAAGTTAATCAACTAAAAGCCTTCTTTTACTTCCTAAATTAAGAAACGAGTTAATTTATGGCAAATTGAACAAGTTCGCGTTTTTTTTTTCTTTATATCTTAATTACGCTAGTTCGAATTCGAATTCTGAATTCAATTAGTGGATTCCATTTCGTGCCTGCTTTTTGTCTGGACTCGAGGTTGATTTATTAGAAAAAGTGGGGCCAATAATTAATTTGTATTTTTATCTGTTGCCGTAGAAAAAATAAATTGGATTGTTACTTCATAACAATGAGAACGTTTGACTGTGAACAAAGCTATGTTTTTTGTAACAGATTTATAAAGAAACTCATTATAAAGTGCAGCCAAACTTGCTTCACATTTAACTCACAACTTTTTCGTTGAAAAACATTTAAATTTCGAGCTGTATGACCCAAATTTTTGGTCCACAAACCTGGTTACTAACAGACCTCTTAAAAGTAGCACAAAAATAAAATAAATAAACTATTATTATTACTTACCGGTTATCCAAAAGATGAACAGACAAACACCGAACCACAACGTCCCCATTTTCATGTAAACTGTCTCATCACTATGGTGACATCACAACACTTCCAAATTCAAATTATTTGCTCACATCAGACCGGCCGTGACGTCACAGCTTCCAGAATGTTCCAACACCTGAAACAAAGAACATAGATTTTAATTAACGAAGGGTTCGTTTGCGTAAATTACACGGAATATCTTTCGAAGCCGGAACTATTTTGGATAAATATTTTAGAGTTAGCACACTGTGAACTTTTAGTCGGCCGATTTTTTTAGTATGATTAAATCAGTATGAAGTTGAATATAATGTACGCAAATTACAAAGATCAGGTATCAAGCCGGTAACAGACCGACTGAAAACTTTGATTGGACTCAAGATTTTTTGCCAAAAATCGTGTCAACTGTCAGCCGACTGTTTTGTATACAGTGTGGTACTCTTAAGGCCGTAAAATGTTTGTTCAAAATAGTTTATTAGTTATAAAAGGGGCTTTCAATGTTTATTTTATAACCGGCCAAGGTTGTGGGTTAGGCGGGATACATTTTACTGCCCGAAGCTCTATTTACTGGTCAAAATTTGTAAGCAATAAACTCAGTGCTAAAAGTTGAAAACTTAATTTTTATATTTTATTGGGTAACTAGTTTTGTCGAGAATACTACCAGTTTTTATGTACATGTTGTTTTCGTACGAGCATATGTACACATCCCATCGGGCCTTCAGAGTGAAGGAATAGTGAGTACACCTGTGTCTGCGCAAATGCTTGTGCACTATAATATGCGCTGCGCAGTTGGCTAGTTTCCTTATATGAGAACAACCGCCGTGGCCGATAATGAGCTTGGAGGACGTCATCAACCGTTGGGCATAATTCTATACCAATATGTAATAAAACCCTTCTTTAAAAATATCATCAAAATGTATTTCAGTCTATAAACAACCCTCAAGCTCTCAGTTCCACGAAATTAAGTCTAAACTACCCATTAGCCGCTCAATAAAGATATTTTTTCTCTCCCAGCAGAATCTAGTGGTGATTAATAGTAGCTCACACAGTCTTATGGAAATTCTAAAGACTGAATTACATCGTTAAACCTCTTTATGTTTCAAATGCATTAATGTTGAAGTAAGAAAAACTGTTGAGTATATTTTTTGTGCGCTATGAATGCTTCTTAGTGCTGTTTTCAAAACATTATGTAAGTGTTTAGAAATAATAGTGGTGGTTGCATTTTTTTAAACATTAATTTGTATATTACTAACTTGGACATGGTTTTATTAGGTATATTTTTTGTAAATACATATGAACAGAAAATATTTCTACGTAAGTATGATGCTTGAGATTCTCGTAAATGGCATCCAATATCCCTAAAAGTCAAACAATAAAACAATTTACAGATTGATAAATTGATCGGCACAGCTACGTGCTACGCCGTAGACTAGACTACGCTGCTACGGCGTAGCCACTGTATGTAAATGTCAATATGCGTCTCAAAGTGAAGTAGACGGAAGGAGCAATTTCGTCAAACCAATATTTTGGTCCTCCCATCCTACTACCTTAATTGGGTATAGGCTTTGGAAATTGACCCGGGAGACTGCAACCATTAAGGGTTGCATTAATATGTAGCTTCACTTACGAAATCAAAATTGAACTGCGAAGTAGTGATAAATTGTCACAGTACAACTTGAAATATTGTTAAAAAATATTTGGAGCTTCGAGACGTTCATAAAAGTCTAATTTAAAAATCTATATTAGTGCCTTTAATGCAAAAAAATAAATCAAATTGTATGGTGTTATGCTAGTCCTTTTGCCTTCTAAAAACCCATCGAAGTCCCCTTCGAAATACTGAAGTTAAATCTCATTTACCAAGCAAAGCTGATATCCAAAAATTAAACTGTTTTACACAATTAACAACTTTCGATAAGTGAAATTAATATTGACTTGAAAATTAAGTTATTATTAACGTTAAGTAATTAAATCGTTTATTACGCATCTTATTTTCACTCTGTTGAAGTTTCGAGATTTATCTATGAGAAGGTTTAATAATATTGAAAGCTGCTTCGAGGGGACTTAAAATTTATTTGTGTGCACTGGTATATTTTAAATTAAGTTAATAATTTCTTATTATGAAAGTCGGTGTTTATTTGTATGTGTGTTTGAACATGCTGATCTACTGCTGTGACCTGAAAAAATATTTCAGTGTGATAGAGGTCATTTATCGGGTGAGGCGGTACATTTCTTTTCATCCAGGTACGTAAAGTCACTTTCCGCGAAACCACTGGCAGAACCTATATGTCAGGAAAACTACTGCAATCAGTACCATATTTTGTTACTATGACTAACTCTAGGGAGAGACTGTTTCTAAATGCAGATTAACATGTAAAGAGTTTACACTCCTACATACCTGATGTTATCTATGTATAAAATTCCCTCAAGATTCGATAAAACCGAGCAAAACAACTTAAGTATACCTACATAAACACCGGAACACTTTTCTCATAATTTCATATTAAAATCAGTAAAATGTTTGAACATCGCGCGACGTAATTCGGCAGCCTTGTACGAACATAAATGATTGATCACCGCCCAGAGCGAGTGATAAAAAATGTACCCCCACTAACATACCGAGTTGCCGACGAAACCTTAGAGTATTGAAGGAAATGCTATCAATTTAATGGCGGCTGATATAATCGATGTTTTTTGGAAATGTAAAGAGAGTATTTTGGTTAGATTTTTTATTACAAAATAGACATTAAACTACAGGGTAAACTGCCGATAGTTGGTCTTTTGGTTGATCAACACTTAATTTTGAAGGTAAATGAGAATACAATTAACCTTTTTCGGTCTGTCTAATATCAACCAGATATCTGATCTTTGTAATGTCAATTTATCTGCCAACTAAAAGATTGCTGTGTGTGTGTCTCTTACCTACCAATAAATTGAGACACGAAATTAACCCACACAAAACTACCACAAACTAAGACAAGAATCAAGACACTATTCACACAATAACCATAACATCTCATTGTCATCACTCAATAAAGATAATAAGCACTAAAACGCCCCGTCTCACCTTGAACATAAAACGTATTGTCTACCTCCAAATCGGTCGCTTAACTGGTACACAACTAGCATTTACGACCTTCGATCTACATTCAAGTAAAAGCGATCTACCGAAGCATAATGTAGCCAGTAGCGGCCACTCCACAAAGAATCCTGCGACTCGAACTGACGACAATAAACCAACCGATATTGAGTCCACACAATACCCGGGTCGGGCATAAAAACCGGGTATAAACCGGTCATAATGCCCGGGAAAGTTAATTAAATAGGTCCGTTAGCTGGCACGACATTTTTCAATCGTTCGTTGAGTGATGCCTGAATGTGGATGCTGGATTGTGGACCTTTGCGGTTTCTTCAGATAATTGGGTGGGGTTGGGGCCATTTTTATTTGATATGTTTTAAGTCGTCTGTATGAATGCACTGTTAGCAGTTTCCGAGTTTTACTTTGAAAGAGAATGAGTCATTTTCTTCGATGGGAACTGCTAGTATTTAACTGTTTCCAATCTTTGTACAAATCTATTAAATACTCATATCATAAAAACGCATCAAAAGTCAAGGGACTTAGCATAGCTAATTAGTCAAATGAAGTCCGATTTAAACGAGCTTGCACGGGTAAGAAAAAGTATTTTAACACCCTAAATCTTTCTAAGAAAATAATCCCAATACGAGGAAAA
The DNA here is from genome assembly GCF_030705265.1 of Helicoverpa armigera. Classification (NCBI taxonomy): domain Eukaryota; kingdom Metazoa; phylum Arthropoda; class Insecta; order Lepidoptera; family Noctuidae; genus Helicoverpa; species Helicoverpa armigera. The sequence goes on along the minus strand of NC_087123.1, from coordinate 2,270,769 downwards.
AACAACAAACAAATCAACTTTAAACTTTTCTCAGAAACGGCTGTATAATTAAAATGCTTTCGATTCTTATAGCTCGGGTCTTGCTTACCCAATCTCGTCGAAAGTATGAGACCAATAATGCCTTTTTATATAACTCCAACTTTATTGAGTAGATTAAAAGCCTTGGAGCGAACTCGCTTGACCAGACACGAACATCGACGTTTTAATAACAGTATTATAGTACTCTTGTTTTACAGTTCCTTGTTTTTTATCGATGTTCATTTGGTTTGTGAAGTGTTTTTAAGCTTATTTTGGTTAATCAATCAATACGTTTCTATCACTTTCGATTCGTGTCATGTACAGTACTTAAGGAGAACCAACATAAAAAAATTCTAGTAGCTACACCAAAAACCTCAAAAGTTATTAGATGTATCTGGGATGGACAATTGGAGAGTTCTCGAAAATCTTTTGAGGATTATTTCACTATAATAAATTAGCCTATAACAAACCGTGGTGATTTTCATCTCCATAACTATCTCGAAGGAAAAGTTACATCATTAAAATGCAAAAATCTGACAGAATAAATAAGGGCCAATAATCCAGCGCTACTAACTCTTCTACTTACTAAAAGCGCATTTCCAAAAATGCGCTCTCAAGACCTTTTAACGTGTTCCCTTCAAAGCTTTGATGCGACTTCATTTACTGGTTGCTTAACTAAGCTAAATTGGTAGAGAGTACCCCTCTATGTTTCATAGACCTGAGGCACGGAGTAAGGAAAGATGTGGAGATGCTATAATGCAGGTAGGTCAAGCTCCTCCTTTTAGGTCAAATTCGTGATTGGGCATGACCAAAACGATCAGTTACGTCAACGATTTTTGGTATAACAAACCATGGTCAGATCCAAAGAAGGCGTATTAAAGCAAAAACAGCACCGTTCTTCGGTCACCCAAAGTTTTGGAGCGCTACTTTCTTAGGCAATTTTCCATAATGGCATCTCCACTAGTCATTTTGTTCTCCATGACCTGAGTAGATTGGTCATGATGTCGCACCTCTATTGACCAACTCTTCTGGACTTCATTACGTCTTGCTCTTTTGAATCTTTTTAAAAAGGCTGTACTTCATTTAGAGGGTAGTTTGAGGGCGGGGTTTTAATTAAAAAGCTGTCCTGTTGCTTGCGTGGGGTTGAATCTCTGAAATTAGTGTTTGAGTTTACCTCATCTACAAATACATAGAGTAACTTTATTACAATATCCCGTAGGTAAACAATTGGTAATAAAACTGAAGTTTATAAGAGTGATAGAAGCGAGAATTGTTCATGGTTGACGAGTTCTTTTGGAGGTAAAGTAAATAAATAAATTATAACTGCTATTTAATACAATCACTGGACATTTCCTTTTTACATTTCCTATCCATATATGCTAGTATTAGGATACAAAACAAAAACTCTAGTTTGGCAACAATTCTCAAAATTGTTAGACCCACCATGAACACTTAAAACAACCTAGACATTATTAAGGTTGTTAACGCCATCTACCAGATTTAAGTAAAACTCACGGAGACGTATACGCCACCTGCGTAAAGCCATCGAGCGACACTAGGCGGCGCTAGCGGCGCCCGCCGGCGCGCGAGCCGCGCGCCCCTCACACACCCTTCTTCTTCGGTACGACGTAGCAAGATGGTAGTCGGTTCACCATCAACATATCTAAAATATCTTTGTACTTAACTTTAAAGTGTTTTTCTAAATATAATAATTTCGACTTAAACTAAATAAAATTGAATCATTGAAGAGTTCCTGACCAAACCTGTCCACACACAACAACACACTCAACATACTGGACCTCGAGCCGAATCCGAAGACATAGCTTCAAGAAGAAATTCTGGAAGTAGGCAACCAGCAGGACTGAAGAAACGGTCAGGCCATTCAGTGTTCCTATCCAAACCCATCCTCAAGGCCCATTTGTGCTAATATCGTGCAAAATTTCAGTTATCGTGTCGTGCGTGCCTCGCGGTCGCGCCGGTATATGTACCTACTTGTGTAGCGAGCGGCCCGAGCGTCGTTATTTCGAGTAACAGCAAACTAAAACTGTAAGTACTTTTCTTCTGTTCTCTTGTAATCTCCCAAAATGTCATTTGATGAGTGTAAAGATTTCATTAAGAAAAGGGGTGTGGTTAAAGGAAAATTAACTTTATTCGTTAAATACGTAGAATCGTTAGTAGACGTAGAATTATCAGAATCTCATAAGATAGCTTTAGAAGATCGTTGTAACAATATTAACACACTATTAGAACAGTTCTCGAAAATTCAGGATGACATAGAATTTCACCTACAAGATTCAGAACTAGACTTAGAAAAACAATTAATTGAAAGAGAAACCTTTGAAAATGTGTTTTATGACATTACTTCAAAAGCGAAAAGCATGCTAAAGAGTAAAGATAGTAGTGATAATAATGCGATTGAGGTCCGCAACGGTCCGCAGACCTCAAGCATTAAATTACCTACAATCACACTGCCCTCCTTTGACGGTTCATTTGAACAATGGTTAGAGTTTAGAGATACCTACATATCACTAATTCATAATTCAAAAACTATAGATAACATACAAAAATTCCATTACTTGCGATCCGCGCTGACTGGTTCTGCTCGTCAAATAATAAAATCGTTACAATTTACTGCTGAAAACTACTCAATAGCCTGGAGTTTATTGGAGAATAGGTTTAATAATAATAGATTACTCGTTCAAAATCACGTTAAAGCTCTATTTTTAATGCAAGGTTTACACAAAGAATCTGCATTTCATATTCGTAAGTTGATAGATAACGTATTAAAAAATATTCGCGCTCTTAAAGGTTTAGATGAGCCCACAGATCAGTGGGACACGTTATTAATATTTCTAATTGTGTCAAAAATGGATTCTACCACCGAAAAGGAGTGGGAGAACCATAAGAGCGCACTTTCCAAATTACCTAATCATGAAAACAAAAAGTTAACCTTAAATGATATGATCATATTTCTTACCGATAGGGCGGACATGTTAGAATCCATTAAAGGTACGCATGATTCGGGTAGGCAAACATCTGATGGTTCTGTAAAGAAACCATCATCCTCCAATCAATCGAAGTATGCTAGCTCTCATAGCTACTTCGCAGCGCGCAATAATAACAATAATTCGTCAAAATCGGTACAAAAACCTAATGCGCAAAATGATTCAAAACGTTACCAAAGGTGTAATATGTGTAAAGAGAATCATTCGCTATATTCTTGTAGCAAATTTAATGACCTTCCTTTGAAGGACAAATTATTATTCGTAGATGAAAATAAACTTTGTAAAAATTGCTTGCGGGCTGGACATAACGTGTCTCATTGCTGGTTCGGTGCCTGCAAACAATGCAATCGTAAACACCATTCGCTTCTTCATGACGAGTGTTGTGATAACGACAGCTCATGTAAATCGGTAGTTGCGAACGACGCGCGCGCGCCAGCGGCGTCCACGCCAAGTAGCGAGTCCAAAGCGACAGGTAGCGGACACAGTACTGCGCTACACAGTACGTCAACTCCAACGCGTCAACGAGTTGATAACAATCCCTCATTTCAAGAACCCGTTATTCTTTCTACGGCGTTAGTAGAAATATTAGATAATGATAATAAGTATCATACTATTCGTGCCATTCTAGATAATGGCAGTCAACATTCTTTTATAACAAAAACATTATGCGATAAATTAAAAATTCGTTTGATACAGTCCACAGTACACGTCGCAGGAGTAGGTAATTCGGTAACCCAATCTACACAATTGTGCAAAGTACAGTTACGATCTAAAAATAGGGAATTTAAAATGCATTTAAATTGTCTTGTCTTGCCTTGTATTACTGCAACTTTACCTTCTGTCGATCATAATATCGCTAACTTTATGATTCCGACTAACGTATCACTCGCTGATCCTGAATTTTATCTCGCTAATAAAATCGACTTATTAATCGGCGCGGATATGTTTTGGGAACTTTTGAATGAAGGATTAATTAAACTTAAAAACGGCCCATACTTACAAAACACTAAGTTAGGTTGGGTTGTATCTGGTGCCATAAATGGTACTAAAGGTTCATCGGTTAAAAGAGTTCAATGCAATTTTACGCACACATACGACAAACTCGTGATAAAAACGGTCGTTTCTCTGTGCGTATCCCACTACGCGAATCAGCTGATCAACTCGGCGATTCGTACCAACAAGCCGAGAGTCGGTTCCTCGCGCTTGAACGAAAGTTAGGTCGGTGCACACCGAGCTATAAAAAGTTATATTTTGATTTTATGCGTGAATATTTAGAACTCGGTCACATGACTAAAATAGATACATATCCATCTCCACATTATTTTCTTCCGCATCACGGTGTGTTCCGAGAACATAGTACATCCACTAAACTGCGAGTAGTATTTGACGCTAGTGCAAAAACTACTTCCGGGCAATCATTAAACGATATCCAGTTGATTGGCCCACCCTTACAGAATGATTTATTTGCCATTTTATTAAGATTTCGTCAGTACACATATATTGCCTGTGCAGATGTGGAGAAAATGTACAGACAGACATTAATCCAACCCGACCAACAATACTTACAATTAATTTTATGGAGAGAAAACCCGTTAGATGCGCTCGGTGTATACCGGCTTAATACGGTTACCTACGGCACGGCGTCCGCGCCATTTTTAAGCATGCGATGTTTGAAACAGCTGGGCTCGGACTGCGCTGATAAGACGGTCGCTAATATTATTTACCAAGATTTTTATGTAGACGATTTGATAACCGGATTTGATGATAAAAAGGCATTATTACAAGTTTGTGATAAGGTTTCGACTGTGTTACAATCGGGTTGTTTTGTTTTACGAAAATGGTTGTTTAATTTTGATTTGTCAAGCGAAAATACAATTAAAAATTTATCTCTAGGCGAGTCCTGTCAAAGTAAAACACTAGGTTTAGGTTGGTTCGCGAATACAGACGAGTTACACTATACAACTAAACTAAGTTTAACTGGAAGTCATGTTACTAAGCGCATTATGTTATCCGCAATATCACAAATTTACGATCCGTTGGGATTATTATCACCTATTATTATACTCGCAAAAATATTGCTACAGAAATTATGGACGTATAAACTGGGATGGGACGATCCGGTCCCTCATGATATTTTAATTAATTGGAAAAGAATTGTTGACAGTCTCGACTATTTGAGTGAATTACGTATACCACGTCAGGTTATAAATAGCAAAATGCAATATATAGAATTGCATATTTTCACTGACGCCTCTCAAAATGCCTACGGCGCGTGTGCGTACGTGCGTATGTACTCTGATGATAATAATACCAAAGTGTCCGTAGGTTTGTTATGCGCTAAGTCGAAGGTCGCTCCGGTCAAACCTGTAACTATACCGCGTTTGGAATTATGTGGGGCATTATTAGGTGCAAAGTTGTACACAAAAATCATAAAGTCACTTCGTTTGAATTTTACTAATGTTTATTTCTGGACTGATTCGACTATTGTGTTAGGATGGCTAAGAATGTCACCTAACACTCTTAAAACGTTTGTGCAAAACAGGGTAGTTCAAATTAACGAACTCACTGGTAGTTTAAAGTGGCTACATGTAGGAAGCAAATCCAACCCAGCTGACTTAGTGTCACGCGGGTCACGCTGGATGCGTTACGCACTACTGATATTTGGTGGCACGGTCCGCCATTTTTGCACGAACGTCTTTGCAATTTTAGTTATGATCATAGTTGTAATAATGTTAATTTTAATGAGTTGCCAGATATTAAATCAACTACCACTCTGTTGATACATCAAACTAATCAAAATACGTTTCCTTTTGACAGATTCTCATCGTTTATTCGTATGAAGCGTATAGTTTCTTACATGTTACGTTTTATTCATAACGCTCGCAATAAATTAAAATGTAATCGTAAATACGGCCCTCTCCAAGTAGACGAGTTAAATAACTCAGTTATTAAGTTGACTCAAATGTCACAAAAACAATCGTTTTCGGATCTCGATATTATGTTATCAAAAGGGCAATTACCCTCAAAGATTAATCGTAATATTTCTAGTCTCAATCTTTTTTTGGATAATAATAAAATTATTAGAGTTGGAGGTAGGTTGAGTAATTCTGCAAGTTTTTTATATGATAAAAAACATCCCATCCTTCTATGCAGTAAACATACCTTCACCCGCTTGTTATTTGAATATGAACATAAGCGCCTGCTTCACGCTGGTCCTCAATTATTGTTGGCTAGTTTACGAGAAAATTGGTGGCCGCTCAGAGGTCGTGACCTGGCTAGAAATATTGTGCATAAGTGTGTGACATGTACACGAATTGCGGGTAAAACTGTTCCAGTACAAATGGGTAACTTACCTTCAGAACGGCTAGAACCAGGTTATCCTTTTATGATATGCGGCGTAGACTATGCAGGACCTATGTTTATTTTGAACCGTAAAGGAGGGGCGCTAAATTAGAAAAATGTTATATCTGCCTATTTGTGTGTTTCTCAACGCGTGCTGTTCACTTGGAGTTAGTGACTAGTTTAACAACAGAGGCTTATATGTTAGCTTTGAAAAGGTTTATTTCTAGAAGGGGTAAACCATCTGAAATATTTTCTGATAATGGTAAGAATTTTATTGGGGCTATGAAGGAATTTACACAATTTTTAAAGAATAATCATAATAATATTACTGAGATTTTAGCTAATGATAACATAAAGTTTAACTTCATACCACCCTATACACCACATTTTGGAGGATTATGGGAGGCAGGAGTGAAGTCCTGCAAATACCATATCCGCCGCGTCATTGGTAACGCGAACTTAACTTATGAAGAGTTTAGCACGATCTTAGCTCAAATCGAGGCCGTCCTAAACTCTCGACCTATGCATCCACTGTCCGCAGATCCAACTGACCTTCTTCCTCTCAGCCCTTCTCTGTTTCTGATTGGCCGACCGCTGACTGCACCTGCCACTCCAGACCTGACGGCTACAGCTTCACATCGCCTGTCCCGCTATGACCGCGTGGAGCAAATGCGACAACATTTCTGGCGGAGGTGGTCCACGGAATACATATCGGAGCTGCAGACCCGAACAAAATGGAAGACAAGGAGAGAAGAATTGGCACCTAATACACTCGTACTTATCAAAGAAGACAATCTTCCGCCTCTAAAGTGGCGCTTGGGAAGAATTCTTCATACCTTTCCAGGAAAAGATGGCGTGTCCAGAGTCGCTGACATCAAAACGGCGACCGGGACGGTGCGAAGAGCATTCACAAGAATCTGTCCTCTGCTGCCACAAGAAAATGATACTTCGTTGGAAGCAGGAGCTTCCAAGGTCGGGGGCATATGTTAACGCCATCTACCAGATTTAAGTAAAACTCACGGAGACGTATACGCCACCTGCGTAAAGCCATCGAGCGACACTAGGCGGCGCTAGCGGCGCCCGCCGGCGCGCGAGCCGCGCGCCCCTCACACACCCTTCTTCTTCGGTACGACGTAGCAAGATGGTAGTCGGTTCACCATCAACATATCTAAAATATCTTTGTACTTAACTTTAAAGTGTTTTTCTAAATATAATAATTTCGACTTAAACTAAATAAAATTGAATCATTGAAGAGTTCCTGACCAAACCTGTCCACACACAACAACACACTCAACAAGGTACTTAAATCACCTATTGAATCCCCGATAGCAGTAACCAACATAGTTTCACCGGACATCCAAACAATGTATTGTTATAACAATTTTACTTTTACGTACTCGCCTTTAAAACAGCGATAGTAAGTAGCACTTTAACGCTTTACTACTGAATTTATCGTCGCAGGAATCAGTATTAACTATGACTGTATATACTACGATATTGGTATCATCTAAGTTATCCTGTTTGTCTGTTTGCCATGAACTTAAAAACTGCTGCAGGAATTTTCATGCGGTTTTTACTAATGTATACATTTATGAGGAGGGTTTAGATACAACAGGCAGCCGGTTTAGTCTAAATGCTCTAGTCTACGTCTAGGATTCAAAATAATTGTTCAATTATTAAACTGTCTAACACAAGCCCACAAGTTCAAATCCAGCGCGTAGGTATAAGATTACCAAGGCGTATCCAGCCACACCATAACACGATACCAGGGGGTATCATATTGCTTAGGTAAGTTAGTTGAAATTGTGAGATATGCAGTAGTTCCATATACAACCAGTATTTACTACCAGTTCAATTGCATTTGATCAGACTAGGAGTCGACTTGGAAATAGTAAAGAAAAGGCTAAGCAGAGTTTTTGACTCTCTGCAGCATTATAATATTGGTATACATAGATAAAGTTGGCGTGTCATATTAATACCAGAAAAAAGATTTTCCCAAAATAAATGTTTTTGTCTTTTTCATAAGACAACACAAGGTCCACGTCATGTTCGTAGAAACCTCGACTTGTATACTATTGTTAGAGATAAGTAAATATAGGTTAAAGACAAAGAGAACAGTCGAATATTATGTCTTCTTAGCTTTCCGTTAACTGACAATAGGCGTACCACACACTACCACCTTCCATGCTGTCAGTAACATGCGTCAATACTTTATCATTATGCTGCATAAAATTGTTACTATAAAAATATGAATATCTTTAAGGATTTTTTTTGAGATTACTATCTGGTAGTCTGAGATCCTCTACTAAACAGTTCCCCGAAAACACCCGAAGTCAAAAGAAACGAACCAGAAAAGTAAGTGTTCTTAGTACCAAATACTCTACAGCTTAACATTGTTTCGTAAGAGGTAAGGAGGAATTCAAAATGTCAGCTTCTTGGAAAAAATCATTTCGGCTGTTCACATTTTCATTTCATTAAGACAAGAGTTCAAAAGACAAGAAAACTGACATTTATGTTGTCGGAGACATTGAGCCTCAGGCAGGTATGTAGATAATATGTACAGTTTACCCACATAATAATCCAGTGAGAACATATCACAAACTAATATCAAGAACTGGTACAAAATAAACACATAGAATAAAAGCAATCACAGCTCAAACTATCGAATCAATCTGACCTTTAATACTATTCTGCCATTCTACACATCCGTGCCAAAAAACCGCCCACAGCCAAATTGTTAGGAAAACCATATCTCACCGCGCGAACTATCGGCCGATCTGTACCAACCATATTGAAGCCTGTACGCGTAAAATCCTCAAATATTTTACTTTCCCATTCAACACTTTTCCGCTGTTTCCTTAGAAGTTTTCTCTTTATATAATTTGATATCTGATTCTCCGCGGGCAAGGCCAAAGGTCCTTTACATTACGTAAAGCTACGCACACTGGTAATAGTATTTGGTGTTTCTTATATTTATATGTTAGTGTGGACGTGACAGACTTCCAAATGGTACCTTAAGCACAATTGAGCCGATTTAACTGACACAATACCACGAATAAAGACTTTAAGAAATGCGTATAGACATTTTCGTTGGTCCCAAAGTGTCACTTTCTCGAGTAGATATACCTCTACCTTCTCTTAAAACTTCGATAACTGGAAGAGATTTTAATAAAGCAGTACGAAAATTTCGCAGCAATATTCCCGCAGTAAATGAAACACGATTGCACACTACACTTCATTACAAAAGAACAATGTACATGTATAAAAATAAAACAGCGAAAATTGTTCCCAGACGTCAGCGGCGGACAATCGGACGGGGCGTTATCGCGGCGAAATTCGCACAAAATTCTCGCCTCAATTCGCTGTTTTCCGCCTTCTATGTGTATAATTCGGCCTGCACCTGCGAGCTGAGCGCTCCAGGCTACGCGATTGCCACTGACACTATCTACCTGTGTTCAGTTTAAATGCACCACCCGAATTGTTCTTGATTCTTTTGTATATATTTTTATTTTGTGTGACGTTAATGTGGCCGCAAGTGTACGCTGTACGTTAAAAATTACGTAGTTTGCTGTTTTTTTAAACGATAAGTGGAAACCTCTTACTCTTCAGGGATTGGAGTTCAAAGAACATTTATGTTATATGTGTGCCAGTTTGCCAAATAGGTTACTGTGCTTTATGCAATACGATGGGCTAAAATTTACATAATGCACGGTTGACTTGTTTTTGTCCATTATATTGAACGTTTGTTTTCTGTGCATGTGACAGCACGATATCTGTACCGTAGAAGAAACAGTGTTTTATCAAAACTTGACTTTAACTATGATTGTCAAAAGGACAAGATAAAACACAATACTTCATCTTTATCACCCAATTCTATAACTTTAAAGTGAGTTCCCTTCCATCCCTTAACGGTCTCAATAAATCAAAACTACACAGCTCGTGTATTTTATTAGGGGGCCATTTGAAACAAATAATACGTCACTTGTACGCGATAACACGGTACCTGGCCCGATTCAGAAGATCGCATCTGAAATTGCCAGAAAGATTTATGGTCCATTGTTTGTGCCGTGTTTTGATTTGTTTCTATGTCGTAAATTCATGAATGGGTAAAATTGGCCCGACATTTTCCTAAAGATAAGTTTGTAAGACTCTGATTCGGTGATTGATTGCGTATGTTTCTTTTACTTTGTTCGCGGGTTCCGCAAGTGATTGTATTGGCATATTGGGAATGTAGTTCTGTGGATTGAGTTATTGTATGTAATCTTGTTTCGGGTCAAATGTTATTTAGTACGCAGTTATGCTGGTTAAGTATATCGTAAGGTAAAATGACTGTTACTATGTTGTCTATTCGAGATCGAGTTAATAATATAGAAAGTTGCCATCGATGACGCGTATTTTTTTCCCAATGGTCATTCAACTACTTCAAATTCCCATCATCTTCAGTCCAAAACCTGTACATTTGGCATTTGACGATTGTTAATTAAACGATTAGGAAACGAAACCAAAAAATACTTCACGCTATAAGTATCAAATAGATACTTACCTGTATTCAAAATTATCTTCTAACCAAAACAGTCTCAGGTGACTAAGTTCGACTTAGATTAAGATCTAGATTAAAAGGATTACTTATTACCCGACCCTAAACTTAGCACATACATAAGGAAGCAAACATTCTAAGCTACACAAAATAAACTTGAAACTGGGGATTATAAACAGGACTTCTTGAGACGACGCGAAGTCAGGAGCTCGGCGCCGACTGTCTTCGGAGAAAATGTTGTAAAATGAAATATGGGTGGCACTACTTGTGAATTTACTGAGTTATTGTAGACTGAGATTTCGTTTTTTTTTTATGTAAAGAGACCTAAGACTACTTGTAGATGTCAGACTTCTTGTAGGATAAATCGTACCGATTTTTTGTAGGACGTTCTGACCAACTTTTTGTAGCACGTGTGAGTTGCACTATTGATATTGCGTTGTGCTATTTTTCCCCTACAAAAAATCAGTCACCGATTTGTGGGACGTGGGCAAGCAACTTTAGATTTTCCCACAACCTTTGAGATGACTGTGGAATTGGGAGATATGGCATGTCATTTTAATATGAGAAAAATAACAGCCAACTCTTTAATTCTTAGAGGGAGAAGGGAAATATAAATAGGGGTTTCAGAAAAATCAAAACATATGATTATAGGTATACGCTAGACCAAACGGCCACAAAATACCTGTAGATAACAAAATTGACTTTTTTTTTTTAAAGTCGCGATCCAAAGCTGCTACATTTTTAAGCTGGTCTATTCATGAAATCATGAATTGAATGACTGTCAGTCAAAACCATAATAAATCCTCTAAAAGTTTTTACACAGCACCAAAGCCTGTAATATTTTAAATAAATTCGAGGAAAAAATGTGCTGGAATTTCCCTTTCATTCAATTTTTAACTTTATTCAATATTTTCATAACAAAGAAAGGAGTATTGTCATTAAAAATATACGTATCATGACTAAATGGGGATAAAGCAGTACATATTTGCTCCGGTCACCGTCCGGCATATGAGAAACCAAATTCAGTGCAAGATATTCGACTTAAAGAATTTAAGCTTAAGAAGAAATATGGTGGCTTTTAGTCAGTAAGAGTCTGACACTGATGCTGCATCCACAGCGGGACAGGTTATTTGATGATTTACCACTGCAAAAGAAAAGAGAGTCGATTTATTAAGACTACGTTTTATTCGTGTGCATGGAGCAGTTCTCACGGGACGCGGATGAAACAGCCGGCCGATACTAGCTATATTATGATATAGCTAAAAACTTACATAAAAACAAAAACAGGAACTGCCAAACAAACTCAGCTAACACTATCTAAGCAATACTCAAGCTATTTCTCAGATCAACAACAGTAAGACGACAATAATCCCCATAAATTGATAGCGGCTTTACCCCATTAACGCGCCCTTTTGTATGGTGTACCGCCATGAATGTGAACGTCCGTATTATAGCCGTGATCAGCTATCTAATCGATATAGTTATCGTCTTGATTGTAAACTATTGTTAAGGCTTACTAGACAGAACATTGGCTTGTATAATTGTAGCATTGAGAAGTGTCGATACAAAATAGGAAGGCCTTTACCTTAACACAGCTGTGGGATAGTACGGGCTAAAAAAATTCTAAGGGTGCAGGGTAAGGTTGTAATTTAGATCAAATGATCAGCAAACTAGATATAGAATAAGAGCATTCTTTCACAGCATGTTAGGGTCCTTTGACTTTTAAATGATTGTGATGTTAATACATAGAGAACGTTCTTTTATCGTTCTCCCTAAAATCCTTTGATAGGTGGGGATAAAATGAGCATTTCCTCACACGAATATCAAAAATTTGGAAACCCCAACAAAATTTGGAAACATAGCAAAACTAAAAATAACAACGTAAATGGGAAAATTCTGTAACACTGAATACATAAATGAATTTTCTTTGGGATTATTGTTGCTGGCAACACTGTAAGATCAGAACAATAGGGTTTGGGTCGCCTAGTACTATTTGTGAATAAACATTAAATGGAATTTGTAGCCATTTCTGGTTTTGGCTTCACTAGGCTCCGTAGTGAGTATTGAACTAGTATGATATGCTATTTTGGCTGAGCTATTGAATAAATTCATGTGAAAACAGGTAGCTTTGCCTCTGTTTCAGCATGGTCACTATGTTATGTATTCTAGTGTATTTTGTGTTTATCACCCCTTAGGGGATCGTGTATACGAGTACGTACTATTATGAGTACGTTGACCGAGTTAAAATTATGTTCAAATTCAACCGCAAAACTATTTTTAGACAAATTAAAAGCATGTAAGTAGATTGGTACATGTTTATAATGATCTGCCATTTTCCATCTATGTTGGGGTCAGATACAACTACCCGTGACAATTGCCAGAGATGTTTAATGTCAACCAGCACTTACAAATGTAACGTGCCTTTGAAACTGTCTAGCGAAAGTTCGAGGATACTATTATGACATAAATGATCATGGACCGGCCACAGCTAAAGTTGTTTAGTCTTATAATCGATCGACCCTTGCTATTTAAGCACAAAATTATGAAATCAATTCTTAATATTCTACGCGGGTAAAATTATTAAAAATCGGTTCGTTCAGTAAACATCAGTACGACGATGTTGTCGAATCGAGTCATTTCACACAATGTCCGTGCGATGTAAAATGGACCAACATTTAATGGCCGTCAATATCAGGGAACCGCAGCCCGGTGATGTGTGAATCGCCACTTAATCAGACTTAATCGACTGCATAAATAACTATAATAACGCCAATTGAACAAAATAGCCCGTTTATGGCGAATATATTTAAATATTGATAACTTTGTTCGGAAGTTATTTTATGAAAATTATGAATTTTAATCATGGCATATTTTTGTTGATTTCTTTTTTCATCATTTTTCAAATACTAACTCTTCAATTTGACAATTAAATAATAAGCATTGCCTTTTTGCGATCAACAAACCATGCACAGCGATATATGTATGTATGTTCACACTCGAACACATTCGCAATTGTCAATGTAGGTACCTACATGTCATCATTAGGTATGTTACAAGTAAACAAATCGACAAAACAAAACACGACCCCTTATTTTAATCACAAGACAAACGATCACTTACTTCCACAAAACTAATAAAAACTTATCCGATAACATAACAGCTTTCGTTCCATTAAACGTTAAAACTTAGCATCGAAAGCATAAGGCAATAAATTAAATTCTCACTAAGTACCAAGTACCAAACGGGAATTGTCGAAATTCGACAATAAATTAGCTAAAAGCGTTGTTTGTTAGTTGCAATCGCAATAATTCCTAATTAGGTAGACGGCGACAATTACGCTTGTGTTTGTGTCTTCTTATTTACAGAAGGTACCTACCTCTATATACCCCCACTTCTCTTCTCTTATGTACTTGGGTATCGCAACAATTTAGTGGGAAAGTTTTCTAGCTAGTTCAAGCGAGGAAATAGGTGTGAATTCGCGCCAACATGCTGTCTGCATCATTTGATCAGGTAAATGTAATATCGCATGTTTGTACGAACGGAAAGTTTATTTAAACTTTATTTTGTTACATGCTACCTGTGAACCTTTTAAGTTTATATATTTTCTGTGTATTTTAATATAGTAAATTCTATTTTATATTTCTGTTATCTTTGTATCTGTCTTGGATGATGTAGATACATAAATGTTGCATTTAATAGAAATATACTATACATTTTTGACTGACTTTCAAAATAGGAGGAATATAACTATTCGACTGTTAGTTTTTGAACTACAACCAAGCTGTTTGATAGCTATACGGGAAAAATGCATACGTTTACTGGATTTCTAATTTGAATAAAAAACAGAAATCAAACAAATACAAAAAAGGAACAATCTCAAAACCAGATACAATATTCAATAGCACATCTCAGCATCTTTCCCAAAAGCAAAAGCCCATAGTTGCATGTACTTCGACGAATCAAAATTTCACCGGGTTACGGTACAAGCCCGTTTTCACACTCCATTACCTTTTTTCATTCGGGCCGAGTTAAGCTGATTACCTTTGAACCGTCAATGCAAATCGTACAATGCGCGATTGTAGCCGGACGGCGATAAAATTCGTACAACTTTATAGTAAGGGGATTACGTGATGAATTATGAATTTTATGACGTTTTAATAAATTGGATTAAGAGTTTCCGAGGGTTCTCCAAGTGATACTGAATGTGGGGGAAGATTTACGAGTTTTAGGTAATGTTTTAATAATAATATAATTCTTTGCGTTACTTGTTTTAGTGGTGGTGATTATTTTATGAGTGGAAGAGTTTGGTTTATTTGTTGAATTAAAATTAATTGTATGCTTAAGAATATATTCAAAGATATATTGCTGTTGTCTTCATATCATATCAGACCGATGTGTTTCTGTTTACTGAAATCATATTTACTAGCTTTTGACCATGATTGTGATCATAAAAAAACTGTAATCTCTAATCGACACTCCATCAAGCCAGCAATACCCATTGATTTTCGAAACAGTCTAATCCAAAACACAATAGCTACCCTCATCACTACCATCTTAAAATACCTAAGACAAAACAACGAACGCATTGTCTTCAAACAATACCTACAGGACACAATTACACGAACTCACTAAATAACTGCCTCAAACTACCTCTTACACAGCCGGCCACTAAATTCTGAAATCTCTGTCCGATCTATCGTAGGATAGCACTAAATTAATCCTGCAAAACGTCACTCATCCTTTATATAAGTATCGCTGAAATAAGGAAACAAAACAACCTAGCTCCGATCGTATCACAGATATCGGAATACGAGTGGCAACCCTGAATATACTATTACTAAAACATGACACACAAAAACGAACTCTAAATCAATAGATTAAAGTCCAATTTCGTTCACGAGCGCCAGATGGTTCCTTTGCATCGTTTACTTGGAGATAAGTTTGGATAGTGGAGTTTCAGGTCAGCGGAGACGCAGAATAGATGATATTACAGTAGTTCAAGTTTGTCTGAGGTGTGTAAACAATATTCATATGGGTGAACTTGAAAAAATACGATGTTCGCGTCACATTTTTAACGAGTTTGTTGGGAAGAACGTTTAGTGTGGTTTGAAAACAGCTGCTTTGGATACTCTTTGGATCTTGAAGTTTGATCATAGGAATACTATCTGCTGTTATATAAACTGAAGCAACTCTTGCTAGCGTAGTTCCACGAGCAAATAACTTTTGTTGCAAAACCTACCTACACATACGTAGCTGAATAATATACCGAACTAAACGTTATATAATGTAAATTCAACTTTTTATCGAACATGCTGTGAGCGTTGATCTCTCTCTGAAAATCAAGCATTATACATATTATGATGGGAATTTCATTTCAAAATCGAAAGTAGTGAAAGAAGAGAATGTTAAAAGATCATCATTTATCCAAATATGGCAATTAAAAACATAAAATTACCATTCATAACACGTATTTCTTTTATAAAAGAAAAGAATACTTCGCAATGACATCACATTTTAACTCCTGTTCTTGAAAACGAAACCAGTCAAAAAGCCATGTTTTTCCTCAAACCCAGACGAAGTTACAGCGAGACTCGTGTCAAGTTAAACGAAATAAACTCAGTACATACGAGTACAAACGTATTAAGTACAGCGAAGTACAGTCGCGAACTGAAATGGAGGCGAATGAGTTATGCGTAATCGCGCGTAAATGACTCATTCATTCATTAATTTTATCATTCGTTCAAATGTTTGCGTGACGTCATTTTGAGATTCTATTGGTATGACTTTATTTATAATATTTAGAAGTTCAGGCTATTCAATCTTGATTTTTAACCGACTTCCCAAAAAGGAGGAGGTTCTCAATTCGGCCGGTATGTTTTTTTTTTTTCTATGTATGTACATCGATTACTACGAGGTTTATAGACCGATTTAGGCGATTCTTTTTTTGTTCGACGTGGAATAGCTGCCAGTTGGTCCCATAGTCATCAGGTTAAGGATCTGATGATGGAAACCCTGAGAAATCGTGGGCAACCTTCTAAAGTTGTAGGCAAACATGGGGTTAAAACTTGACACAGGTATATGCCTGAAAGCACTATTCAACAGCGAAGGTTAGGAGCTGACCTGATGATGGAGACCAGAGAGGGTCGAGGGAACTCGACAACTAAATATGTAAAACACCTCGTATTTTGGCTTATATTCTTTGTTTTGATGAGAACTTTCGACTCATGGATAGTGACAACTATTCGTATCACTGAAAAGCTGTAAATAAAAAACTTTTTTACAAAAAAATTAAACCGACTTCCCAAAACCGAAGGAGCGACGTTTATATGTATAACATCGAAGTATATTGAGTAAATCAACCACAATATATCAAAACACTACAAAGTTGTCTAATGGATGTTACTAAGTTAATTTTGCCACCGACTTCTAGGCCGATGCACCTAAAATTAGTTTGTTTTTGCTTTGTAGTGTTTTGATATATTGTGGTTGATTTACTCAAAATACTTCGATGTTATACATATAAACGTCGCTCCTTCGGTTTCACTTATCTTTTTTTTATAGTTATCTCAGTCGCCCATAGAATGCATCCCCTTCAAATTCAATGTAAAAAGGTTCAGACTATAACCCGTTGACACGACAGACAAACAGATTCACATTTTAAATTATATTACAAGTTAGAGCTGAATTTTGAACTTATATAAAAAATTTAGACACACAGTATATAAAATAATACATAGATAAAATTTTGTACTAGAACATACGAGTACTTCCCATATTCTGAACAAGTAGATATATACATATGTATATGTTACGGGTAATGCTAGAAGGTGAAGTAAACCTAGGTTTACCCGGGTTGACTTAGTATTACCCAGGCTTCTTGGGTAAAGTCCGAATAATAAGTAAAATACATTTTAATTCGCGGTTTACCCATGCTCACCTAGGTCTACCCAACTCTGACTGGGTAATGTTAGGTGTAGCGTAATTTTTGATTCCCCTACTTAGTTTTCATAGCATTCCTTACTTAGAAATTTCCTTCATGTACTGTTAAATCACGGTCGTTGTTGTTCAAATTGAAATTATTTATTTGAGCAAGATAAACTGCTGTCACATTTAGAATTGCACAATTTTCCTGTAGCTTTGCATGAACACTTCTTTGTGGCACATTTTGTTTTGCAGTTACACCTTTTATAACCCTGGTACATTCCTAGAATTACGCCACGGGCTCAAAAATTACGCTACACCTAACATTACCCAGTTAGAGTTGGGTAGACCTAGGTGAGCATGGGTAAACCGCGAATTAAAATGTATTTTACTTATTATTCGGACTTTACCCAAGAAGCCTGGGTAATACTAAGTCAACCCGGGTAAACCTAGGTTTACTCCACCTTCTAGCATTACCCGTAACATATATAATGCCTACACTCGAGTTACTTATCGATACTGTTTGCTTGTAATCCGATTACCTAACAATGCTCGGTATTTACTCGAATACGGGTCAATGGCGGCGGTTCTCGAAAGTTCTGCGCTATCGATGCATAAGACATGATGTTATCGCAACCTCCTTATAACATTTGCTTCTATAAGCCTCCGTAATTGGAATATTGGTAGCTTATAGTCTGTTTGAGTTCCTATATATAGTTGCGTTCTATAAGACTCTATAAGTAGTCTACTTATACATATTGCAATTTTCATATACTACCTCTAGATATCGGCTAGTAGATAAAACCACAGGACTCTTAGTAGCGCTTTCACACAAGTGTGTTTTTGGCTCGCTTCGGTTGAAAACTTCAGGGGTTAATGATGAGATGACGGTTAAAATCGAACTAAAGATTTTTGCCGCGCTTAATGTCATATTATAGTAAGCCGAGTATAACTCAGTTTTGTAACGGGCAACAAAAATCCACCATTGTGAAAGTGCTACCTATATAATCTCTTTTCTCAAATACTTTTATGTTACCGATGCAAGAAAAAAGTATTCCTATTTGTCTATTAAATAGTACCCAGTATAAAACAGACTCGCAACACACATATTTTAACCCTCAAACTATAGCAAGTT
The DNA here is from genome assembly GCF_030705265.1 of Helicoverpa armigera. NCBI lineage: Eukaryota > Metazoa > Arthropoda > Insecta > Lepidoptera > Noctuidae > Helicoverpa > Helicoverpa armigera. The sequence continues at coordinate 2,251,811 of NC_087123.1, read as the reverse complement.
CGGTACAGTTAAAGCTAACCGTATTTGCTCCGACAGCTTTCTAACGGTGTTATGTTTCATTTGATATGACGTTACACTATTGCGGGATCCAAGAATATTCCAGTTCTACCAATGGTTTGGAGAAATTGGAGATTCGTATGTTATGACTATTCCAAAATTCTTACTAATAATATAAATGCCAACGCCAAAACTACAGAACTGATTTAAATGAAAAATACACAGATAATCTAATCTGACATAGGCCACTTTTTATCTAGGTACAGGAAGCAGTTTCCTTAAGCCGCACTTTATAAGAAGTTTAAGAATTTTCCATGAAAAAATCATCATGAATCTCAACGTAGAAAGAAAATAGCCACTTATTATTTTGTCTAAAACATAACAAACGAAATAGCAGTACCATGTACTAGGACAGCAGAAAATTCATGAAGTAATTCCTTCGGGACGCGGGTGGAGCTGCGTTGAACAGCTAGTATATAAGTATAGGTATCTTTGGAAATAGTATTAAAATAAAACTGGTGTTACAGATTTTTTCTTTCCATCCTTCTAAATTAATCTTATTCTTACCCTATATATACTATCTGGATTTTACCTATCTACTTATGTATATTCAACAAAAGCATGTATTTTAGTATCGCTCGCACACAGACGTAGCACATTTGTGTATCGGCTTCCATCCTCATTGGAATGTTAATACGAGGATAAGAGAATCCGGCTGTCAAGCGATATCAATGAGGTCAAGTAGGCCTTATTGATAATATTCTGCAGATGTGTTATAACTAGCTGTAGCCTGCGACTTTACTCGCGTTCTGAGAGTAGGTGCTAGTTTATGATATGGAAAGAAAAATTGGCCTAATTAATGTTATTCTAATGGACAGTCACGGATTAAGTAAATATGATATCGTATAGAAAAGTTTGCAGAATTTTATTTTGCAGTAAATGCAACTCAGACTACTAAATAAATAAATCCAATAGAAATAACTGTTTATAATATAATGTTAAACTGTGACTTCTTCTTGGTACTAAACCAATCCATGAAGTGCGATATCACGCCATAAACAAAACTCCATATTCACACTTCAACACAAATAAAAAAAAAAACACAGACAGTGTTCGAAAATCAAACCCAGGATGCCATATTCAAGCGCAGCGCCTGTTGTTGCTTCCTTATTTTTATTTACACAAAATCCATATATCTCAGGACCTTTCCGCGTGTCATATAAAAGAATGGACATAAAAACATGGATGGATTTACGATTGTCCACGGAGTAAGGAAATAAGTGGAGATGCCATAATGCAGGTAGGTCATGCGTCTTCTTCTAGGTCAACTTTGTACGGTGGGCATGACCAAAACGATCAATTATGAGTGAAACAACGAGGCAGTCGAGTTCTTTGAAACATCTATCAACGATTTTTGGTATTACAAAAAAATTACGGGTCCAAATAAGACGTGTGGCGTTCTTCGTCCTCCGCATGCCCGCATTTTGGCGAAGAGATTTTCCGTTATGCCACCTCCGCTAGTCATTTTGTTCTCCATGCAATTGTCTCACTGACAGGAGGTCGCGGTCAAGTGGGAGACTTATTGATAAATATCCCACTGTCGTACCAAGAAATGGACACCCTACTCCCTGATATAGCAGATTTGGGAAATATGTATGCCGTGAATCGGGATTTTATTTTGTTTCTGTATTTTAGTATTCTTCTCAGAGTGGAGTTAATGCAAGTGATGATAAAATGAGGTGAGTTATGGCCATCCTATTGGCTTTGTGTGTTTCTATGAAAGACGTGGAATGTCTTCGAGTATCTATACTTTCTTATTAGGGCTATATTTTTTCTTTAATGAAGACTTGTAGACGTTGTTGTTGACGCTTCCTTTGAGTTGTAAAATTGGTGATTTTGATTTTGACGGACAACGCAGTCGTTCTGATAGAGTCCCGTTTTACCCTTTGGGTACGAAACCTTAAAAAAACAATAATGGCATACTTTCACACACAACAAACGCTTCAAACACAACTAATCCAGGCAATCAAACAACAATCCACGTAACAATAGGAATTTCCCAACAAATAATAGAATTACCGCAAAGCAGTTGACAGCGCGATCAAGTACAGTCGCGCACAACTTGCACGGAGCTTGCATTCATCAACGTTATTGAGTTAAAGTAACGCTCTTACCTGTTTGTATGAAACCCCTCAATTTTGGGTATACTTATATTATTTACTAGCTGTTGCCCGCAACTTCGTCTGCGTAGGCAATATAGAATAGTCAAAATACTACTTATCCCGTAGGTGCATTCTTTCACGTGACAGTATAATTAGGATTAGCACTTAGCAGTCGCATAGATTCATTGATCAAGGTTGTGTTGTGGATTTGACCATTTATCTAAACAAAAGAAGTAAAGTTTGTGACGTTGTGAATATCTCTGGATCTAGTCAGCCAATTTGGAAAATTATTACGTATGGTGCGTAAGTAATTTTCACAGATCTATGTCTATATGCTTTGAGTCTGACAAAGCTGTCATTTGTACATTTTCTGCAGCTGCTGCGATTAATCAGAAGCCAGAAAGTCTGTCAGTTTCACCATGGATATCGTCTTGTGTAGTGAAACTGGATTGAAGATAGGTAGATAGGTAGTCGCTCCAAGCAAAATATTGGTACTCAAACAGATTCGGTGACTGGAAGGCAACACCAACATAGTTGGGGAATAGCTGGATGGATGATAAAATGAGTCATCATCATCAGCAGGCGCATAGGGTAGGATAGTTTCACTACTGGGGAGAAACACTTGTATGACGGGGATTTTTTGTGCACTTACTCACTATGGTAAGGCTGACCCTACATTAGGCGTGCGCGATCCTCGGGCGTGTGAGTAGCGCGGGCGTCGCGAGCACGCTGTATGAACGTCGCGGTTTGCTGCCCTGCGGCATGTGTGAAGAGTGCAAGCGACGCGCTCGCGGCGAGCACGCGGCGCTCGAGTTGCGTTCTTACCCCTTCGCCCGCTATCCCCGCCGCCCGCTTAACGCCTTAGCAGTTAAACGTCAAGGAGAGCGGCGCGTGCAGCAAAACGCGACGCACGCGCGGCGCCCGCGCTACTCACACGCCCGGGGATCGCGCACGCCTAATGTGGGGGAGGCCTAAGCCGGGACTCCACCGAAATGTTTGCATTAGTTTACGAATAGGCAAAATGTACGTATCTGTGAGAGTCCACTTCATGTGTTCGTACTTGAAACCTGCAGTTTTGGCAAGATTTTCAAAATGTACGTTTGCAATTTGTCATTTCTTGGTGGAGCCAGCAAATCGAAAGTAACATAAGTGTTGTATACTGTGCGTCACTACCGCACACCGGGAAAATTTCGCTCTTGCGGAGGACGTTTATATACCATATTTTGTGTCACACAGGACGACAGTAAGTATCCACCGAAACACTTTCAAAGATCTGATGAACGAACAAATCAGACTTGACTTGGTCACCTGGGGCCAATCAGAGCTCTATGAAGCGATAATACGCTTTGGCTCCTACTGTTATTGTGGTTTCTGAAAATTTATTCACCTCATTCAACGATGAATGTAATTCTGATGGTACTATTAAGAACACTTGCTTAGCGCAGAAGCTGACGTTGGCAGGTCAACTCTTTTGACTTCTCGAATAGGATACCATTGGTTTTTGTGCAATGCACACCTGCAATGCATTCTGGATTAGGATAGGATATAGGTGGATAGGATTTGCAACAGAGAACAATTCTGCCTTTGTAATTGAATGATATCAAACGTAGTTTTATATAAAAGGTGTTTTTTTAGACTTGGCTCGGGTCTAACTGAGACTGTTCGTAATCGTGAACAGTGTATTAATTGCGATCGGAAGTTGAAAGTAAGCATGTCTCTGGTATGCGACGCGTATTTTGTACGTTTTCAGACGCGATAAGGCAGCTCCCATTTTTTATCTGCACTTTGTATCTGGGCTGGTTTTTAAAGCTACAGAAGCCTACATTATCTCACGCTTAGCAGCGCTTGCGAGAGATAGATCCTGATTTCTTCTAGGATTAAGTTTTCATATTTTGCATCAGAAAAAATAATACTACTCACTCAAAGTAATTTGTTTAAGGCCACCACATTAGTGGAAGATAAGCTAAACTATGTTTATGAAAAAATCCTGATATGAACTCCATCTGTAACTTTAAATCATAATTAATTGTTGACATAATGTTCAAAAAATAATTTAGATGGCACCGTTTTAAATTTGGCTGAGAACTATTAATTTTCCTTTCATCAAGGTAATAATTATAATTGGATTTTGATGTGGCACGGCAAACTGACAAACACTATTGAAATGTCTATCGAAAAATTACGATAAATAAAAATTAAAATATGGTGAATTACGGAAAATACACAACTGGAATAATATTCCTCTATAAAGAATGTATGGTAATTTATTGTCATTTACCACCTCGCTCCTTTGACAAATTTCATGTATTTTATTTAACACAGATTACCACAGATGGAGCTACTTTAACCTTTTTTTTTTTTTTTTTATCGACGTAAAATCATCAAATGACCCCTCCCGCTGTGGGTTAGCAGCGGTGAGGGAGTGTCAGACTCTTACTGACTAAAATCGTCGTGTTCCGTCATAGGCCTTTTATGTACCAGGGCCGCGGTATCTCTTTCGAACAACCCGCAGCCCCGGCAGGCCTTGGCCCTGATGGGCCCCGCTGGGGTTGCTGACGTCTCTTTGAGGAGCGCGTGGAACAACGCGCGCCGTCGACACGGGTCTGTCGTCTAGGAAGACAGAGGGACGATGAGCCACCCGAAATCACCGCCCACAGACCCACGCCTACGGTGGCCGGGAGTCATCTCGCGACACCCGGCGCCCATGGTGTCTACCTGGTCCAGCGCGGCGGCCGGGATGAGAGGTGCGAACTCTCTGGCGTTCCGCCTCCTCCTTCTCGAGCATGACCGCTTCGCAGAAGGAGGCGACGGCATCCCATTCCCTCTCGCCCGGACCATGGCCTGAACCAGGGCCGGACGCGAGAGGTCGCCGCCGCCCAAAGCCTCGACGAGGACCCGGCGGTGCCCTTCCCATGCGGGGCACACCTGGACTGTGTGGTCCACCGTGTCCTCGGGGCTGTCCGCACAATGGTGACACCGGGCGCCTCCTCACGACCGATGCGGTGCAGGTACCTCCCGAAACAACCGTGTCCGGTGAGGACCTGCGTCATGCGGTACGTGAGGGCGCCGTGACTCCTCCCGAGCCACTCCTCAAAGAGGGGACTTACCGCCACGATGGTGGCGTGCCCTGCACTGGGTTGCGATAGTCGCTCCCTCCAGGCCACCATGAGATCGCGCCGGAGCTCCGCCCGCTGCGCGACAACTTGCCGCGGCAACGGGGTTTCTCCCCGGCGCTGAGCCTCCTCGCGCCAGTCGTACAGGCGCAAGAAGACCCTCGCCTCCAGATCCCACGGTGGCAGTCCAGCGAGTAGGCCAGCTGCTTCGCGGGAGATCGTGCGGTACCCCCGGATTAGCCTAATGGCTATCACCCTTTGGGGCACGTTCAGGTAGTGTACAGCCCGCGGCCGTGCCGAACGTGCCCATACCGGGGCCCCGTAAAGGGCCATGGACCGCGTAGAGTTTACGGCAGGGGGCGTTTGGGCCTCCCAGGTTGGGCAGGAGCCGCTTGAATGCAGCACCTGCCTTCTCCAGTTTGGGGCCCAAACGTCGGAAGTGCTCGACGAAGCTCCACCGGCCGTCGAGGACGAGTCCCAGGTACTTCATCGCCCTCTCGACGCCGATGGTAGCCCCCCCCACCGTGACTTGGGAGCCTGAAGCCTTTTCTGATTAAAAAGGCTTATTATAACATTAATGATTATTTCACAGATACACGCAGATGGCAGCTCTGAAGTGGACAACAAGTGTTTTTTATATATATTTTTTTGTGACTATAATTTGAAAAGATATTGAATTATATAATTGTAATTTAATTATATTTAATTGTAATAGACAGCTGTGTTGCTGGGAAGTTTGTTCTTCACCACTTCTTCTTCCCAGCCATAACACTAGGAAGTGGTGAAAGGGGGGCGTTTTGGGGGTGCTGTCCTTATGTATTACTTGACGTGAAAAAGTGCTAGAAACTAGCCTATTTTCAATAAACGTTTTTGACTTTGACTTGACTTTGACTTTGAAGGTGGCGCGTTCCGAAGCCCATGAAAGCACATGGCCTCGGATTTGTGCAAGGCCACCTCCAGTCCCAGCAGCTGGATCCTCTCGATGACTATCGCAACCCCGCGCGTCATTATGTCGGCCGCCTCCTGGTGCGACCTCCCTTGTGCCAGAACCAGCGTGTCGTCAGCGTAGCAGACCACGCTGACGCCGCTAGGGAGGTCGGCGCGCAGCACCCAGTCGTAGCCGATGTTCCACAAGAGCGGCCCCAGTACCGACCCCTGCGGAACACCGCACGACATCTCTCGCCGGTTCCATTCCCCGTTGTGACCAGGGTAAATGATGGACCTATCCGACAGATAGGCCTCGACCACGCGACGAAGGTAGGTCGGCACCCGGTGATACCGGAGTGCCTCCCTGATGCAACTCCAGGGAAGGGTGTTGAAGGCGTTGGCGATGTCAAGAGACACCGCCAAGACGACCCCGGGACACAGCATCCCCGTCGTGAGAGCTCTCACGCGCATGATGGCGTCCACCGTTGAGCGCCCTTGCGGAAACCGAACTGGTGGTCCGCAAGGTCCGGCCCTATCCCCAAGGTGCGCGACGAGGCGGTGTGCGACAACTCGCTCAAAGAGCTTGCCCACCTCGTCGAGCAACACGATAGGCCGGTATGCGGACGGAGAGTCCGCAGGGCGCCCCGGCTTCCGTATGAGGACCAGTTTCCCTGTCTTCCAACGAAGTGGGAACTGGCCCCTCTCCAAACATGCGCTGAGAAGCCCCTAAGTCGAGGCCCGAGAGCCTCAGGGGCCAGGACCCAGGCCTTGCCAGGCAGGCCATCAGGCCCTGGGGCGGTGTTTTGGCTTTCAGCCTAGCCACCGCCACTCTCAGGTCCACCCCAGTCACCTCGGGGACATCGTCGTCGTCGGAAGTGTGGTCCGTACTTGACACCGCGGGTTGCAGAGACATGGGCGGGGGAGAGTGTTCCCCGCGCGAAGGGAACAGAGCGCTCACCACCTCCTCCACCAGCTGAGGCCGAAGACTCTGGGTCAGCGGGGGCCCATGGGCGGAGCTTGCCCCGCACCATTTTGTACAGGCGCCCCACGGGTCCCTGTCCAGAGACCCCAGCAGCTCCGCATTGGCCACCTCCTTGGCCTGGACGATGGCCAGTGGAGGGCGGTCTTCGCAGCTCTGTAACCCTCGTACAGCTCTGCTTCCCTGGCTTCTGCATCCGGAGGGCGGATGCGCAGCCTGCCTGTCAGGTGCCTGCCTCGCAGCGACGCACGCCTCTCGAAGGGCGGCGATCTCGCGAGACCACCAGTACACCTGGCGTCGGGCGCGTCCTGGCGGGACTCGGGGCATGGCCACGTCACAAATCTCGGACATGGTCTCCCGGAACCACTCCGCCTCGTCGTTGATGTCGGCGGGCCTGTCCGGTGATGACACCCAGGCCTGCACGACTGAGGCTTCCAGGAGAAGCTCCCGGTCAAGGTGCCTCAGCGCCCAACGTGGACCACTCGGGGTCTGCAGGACCGGCGCGCTAGGGTTCTGGGCGGAGACGTCAAACCGGATGTACCGGTGATCGGAGTAGGTCTCCACCCCCTCCTCCACGCGCCAGTCAAAGACACGCGGTAGCAGAGCGGGGCTGGCGAACGAGATATCCACCACTGACTCGCCCCGCATCCGTACACACGTGGGGACAGAACCCCGATTGAGGACGACCAGGCCTGCTTCCAGCGCCCAGTCCTCCACCATCCTACCCGTGCATCTGTGCGTCGGGAACCCCAGGCCAAATTCTTGGCGTTGAAGTCCCCTAACACTAGCACAGGGAGGGAATAACTTCCGACGACGACGGACAACTCCAGGAGGGAGTTGTGGAACTCGGCGAGTTCGGCTCGGGGAGAAGTACACCCCCACGACGACTATCTCCCCGAACCGTGCTGCGACGCAACCCCTTCCACTCTTCACCCCTTCGAGGGAAGGAGTACCAGCGGCGGCCGACGATATGATGGTCACTGAGCCGCTAAGGTCCTTAACCCAGTCATCCCTGGGAAGGACAAAGTACGGCTCAGCGACCACGGCGATGTTGATCGACCACTGCGCCATGCTTTGGAGCAGCAGATCCTGGGCACGGGCGCAGTGGTTGATGTTCGCCTGGAGGAAGCGCAATGGAGCCAGACTAGCACTCCATCACGTCTTCCTCCTCTTGAGACGCAGACACGGGCGCCGCGACAGCAGCAGTGGCGACGGCGTTGACAGCGGCGGCAGCGTTGGAGGCGGCGGCGGCCGCAGGAGCTGCGGTTGTGGCCACTGCGGAGGTGGCGGTGGTGGCGGCGACGGACGGCCGGCCCTTGCCCTTACTCTTGGTCTTGGCGGGTGGGGCACAGGACTTGCTCCCCGCCCGGTGTTCGGCCGGCTTGCCAGCCGCCGCGCACGCAGTGCAGTGCGGCGCGGCGCTACAAGCCACGGCCTTGTGTCCGGGCTGACCGCAGCGGAAGCAGAGGGCGCTGCGGTCGACCTCCGAGGTGCAACGAACACCCACATGATGCCCGACGTGGCATCGGAAGCACCTCAGCGGTCGGGGGTCAAGCAGCTTGACCTGCGCCGACACCCAGCCAACCAGCAATCTTCGGCCGTCTACGATGCGCTTGGCCGCCGTCACGGGCAGCTCACCGTGATGGTGCACGTGCCCTGAAGTCGGGACGTATGGTGCCCGCCTTCACTTCGTCGGCAGAGCACCCACCCGTCCTAGCGACGGCGGCCACCACCTCTTCCGCAGTAACTGAGTCGTCCAGGCCCATGATGCGCAGATCCGCACACTTGTGGGGCCTGGAGACTCGGGCATCGTCCGCACTTATGGACGCCCTAAGCCTCTCGGCTAGAGCGTCTGCGGCGGGCCCACTGGCCGCTCCTGGGACCTCCAGCATACGGGCGCCCGTTGCGGTCACCCTGAGCCGGAGGCCGGAGGCGATACCCAGCTCCTGCAGGTTCACCGCCTCCTTTGCTTGGCGAGCACGTCGCGGTACGACACGCCCTTTGACCGCGTCCGGCAGTAGTGTGACTACTACAGCCGCGGTTTTGGGGCGCGGAGTTTCGCCGCGGCGGCTCGCTCCCTGCGCCGCTGTTTCTGGGCCTTCTTTTGGCCGCTTTGGCCGCCCTCCGCCTCTTTTCTTTTCCCCACCACCTGCCACTCAGACTCAGTGGCAGAAGAGGTAGGGGCCGCAGACGGTGTCGGCTTTGGAGGGCGTTTCGCCACTGGTGCCGACGACGGAGCCGGTGCTGACGGTGGCACCGGGGCCTCTGCGCCTGGACCGCCCTTGCGGTCTTGGGCTGGCTGAGCGGGCGCCCTCCTGGTCGGTCCGTTCGGCGCCGCGACAGGGGCTTGCTCGGCGGTCCCCTTCTGGGTGGGGTGCCGCTGCAACCGCGGCCGCATAGGAGGCCCTTTGGGCCGCTGGGGCTTCGACGCCGCGAGGGGCGCAGGACCCTGCCCTCCAGGACTGAGAAGCGAGCCTGGAAGGCCGCCATCTCCTGACGGACTAGGGCCAGGATCTGGCTCTCAGCCGGCGCAGTCTGCGCCTGTTGCCTGGCCCCACCGCGCTCCGCCCCCTGCTCGCGCATCTTAGCGAGCTCCGCCCGGAGACTCCTGTTCTCCTCCACAAGAGACTCCAGGGCGGCCGTCAGACGACCCACCTCCTGCTGCAGTTTGGCCAGCTCGCTCACGGGAGCCCGGCCAAAGTTGCTCACCGCTGCGGCGGTGATGGAGGCGGTGGCGGCCTCAATGGCGCCGTCTTTGCTGGCCTTTTTTCTCTTTAAGGCCACCTGCCTGATGGCGGACTCCACCGTCTTCTCGAAGTCCGCCCTGCGCTCCCGGTCGGAGCCGATGGCCGACTCCTCCTCGGAGGAGGAGCTCCGATGAGCCGCTCCTCCGCCACCCCCAGAAGCCCTAGCGGACCCTTCGCTGACGGGCCTCCTGGCGACCTTTTTGGCCGAGGCCCCGCGACCACCAGAGGAGGACCCGGGGTCTTCCCTCCTCCTCTTGAGGAAGGCGTCGGCCCGGTGGTCCTTCTTGTTGCGGGGGAGCTTAAAACCCCCCGCATCCCCCTCGCTGGACACGGACTCGGAGTCCGAGTCCTCATCCCACTCCCTTAAGCTACTTTAACCTTGGCTAAACGAAATTTTCATTTTTTTTTTCTTCCGAAGTTACTTATGAAGGTGTGATTTTCTGTGTAAAGGTTAATAATAGGCCGATCAACTAATATAAGTACAACGTTCAAATGTACAGTTTTGACAAACAGGTTGCGTTTCGTAATATTTTACATATTGAATTCACAAAATTAATCATATCTTTTGATAGAGTGAATCGATTTCGATGAAGCAAAAACTAAGTAATACCCCAAGTTACGTAGAATTTTTGTATATAAGCATTGTCTGCATTGAATTCGTAGATTTTACGTGAATCCCGAACAAACAAACAGATAAACAGACAAACAGACAAAAATGATGGAAATGGGTTCTGTTAGTTATCCTTTAACATGCTGGCTATTTTTTTAAACGGTTTTATTTATTTAAACGGTTTTATTTAGCTCACCCCGTTTGTTTTATTTATTCATTCTTGGGTCAAATTTAGAAATTGAAATTTCAGTGCCTTCCTGTTGTCAGATTGATCTGAAATTTGGTACACACCTTTATTTCCGATGACAATACAATATAATAATATCAATAACATTGCAAATCCAAGATGGCCGCCGGTACAAAATGGCGGATAACGTAGGTTTTATCAATCCCGTCAATGTGGGTATCAAATGAAAGTGCTCAACCAGTAGAATACAATGTACTATATAAAATTCAAATCCAAGATGGCGGCCTCTACAAAATGGCGGATAACTTAGGTTTTATCAATCCCATCAACATGGGTATCAAATGAAAGGTCTCAACAAGTAGAATACAATTTAATATGCAAAATTGAAATCTAAGATGGCCGCCGCTACCAAATGGCTGATAACAATTTTTAAACGGTTTTATTTAGCTCATCCCGTTTGTTTTATTCTTGGGTCAAATTTAGTAATTCAAATTTCACCCTCTTCCTGTCAACCGATTAATCTGAAATTTTGTATACACCTTTTATTCCGATGACAATACAATATAGAAATATCAATAACATTGTAAATCTAATATAGCCGCCGGCACAAAATGGCGGATTACATATTTTTCCACAACCCCCTCAATATGGGTATCAAATGAAAGGGCTACACAAGTAGAATACTGTCAGCAACCCCAGCGGGGCCCAACAGGGCCAAGGCCTGCCTGGGCTGCGGGATTGTTCGAAAGAGTTACCGTGGCCCTGGTACATACAAGGCCTACGACGAAACATAACTATTTTTAGTCAGTAAGAGTCTGGCACTCCCTTACCGCTGCTGACCCAGGGAGGGGTCACTTGATGATTTTTGGCGTCGTTAAAAAAAATGACTTTTTAAAAAATTAGATTGTAATAAATTATCAGATAAGAGACCGTGTAATAATGATGCACTAAATGAATTAGATAGAATGGGGAATATTCGGTAGGCATTTTCATTAAATACTAAAAACTAGAAAATAAAAAATCGGTAAAAAAACTTTTAAGTCAAACGGTTTTATCTTATGTGCACTGAAAACTAGAAAATAAAAAAATTGTTACTTACCTGTCAACCTACGTAGGTGGTCTTGGTCATATTAGACTAAAATAAAAACGTGGGGCCCCTCTGAAATCCTACCTATGGCAAAGCATATCTTTATACTTTGGTTTATACTTTATTCGTTCGCTGGTGAAGCCGCTACGGCTGATTATTGATTGTCAAAATCTTCAGTTACGATTATAGTAAGTCGATGCAATCCACAACAGTTAATGGGCCCCACGTTTTTATTTTAGTCTAATATGACCAAGACCACCTACGTAGGTTGACAGGTAAGTAACAATTTTTTTATTTTCTAGTTTTCAGTGCACATAAGATAAAACCGTTTGACTTAAAAGTTTTTTTACCGATTTTTTTTGTCAATTTCTTCAATGTACAAAAATTACTTTTCTACAGATTTATTATATGTATAGATTACCTATTTTATTTATTACAAGCTTCTGCCTGCGGTTTCATCCGGATCCCGTGGGAACCTCTGTACCAACTCGGATAAATAGCTTATAGCCTTCCTCGATAAACGGGCTACCTAACACTGAAAGAATTTTTCAAATCGGACCAGTAGTTCCTGAAGATAGCGCGTTCAAACAAAAAAACTCTTCAGCTTTAAACATTAGTATAGATTTTGGTAGTAATTCTGATACGTTTTTTTTAATTATTCTTTGTTAAGGTTAGAAATTTTCCCCAACAAATAATAGAATTACCGCAAAGCAGTTGACAGCGCGATCAAGTACAGTCGTGCACAACTTGCACGGAGCTTGCATTCATCAACGTGATTGAGTTAAAGTAACGCTCTTACCTGTTTGTGTGAAACCCCTCGATTTTGGAAACGATGTATTTATAATAAGACTAGCTTTCCACCCGCGGTTTCACCCGCGTTCCGAAATAACTGCTTCTCCTAGCCAGATGGTAACAAAAACTATCCTATGTCCTTTTCCCGGGTCTAAGCTATCTCCCCTCTAATTTTCAGTTTACACGGTTAAGCCACTCTTTAGTTATGAAATATGTAACTGCCAGGTCTTTTTTATATACATAGATTGTATGTATTTATTATTTTGGTATGATTTTAAATTTTTGTGAAAGAAAAGTTTTTTCCCAACCAATAATAGAATTACCGCAAAGTAGTTGACAGCACGATCAAGTACAATCGCGCACAACTTGCACGGAGCTTGCATTCATCAACGTTATTGAGTTAAAGTAACGCTCTTACCTGTTTGTGTGAAAACCCTCGATTTTGGAAACGATGCATTTATTCATTTTGGTGGTAATTATAGGAGAATTTTGGATTCGTTATAACTGTTTTTTTTTTCTGTGAAAACGTAGCACTATTGTTTCCATCTAAATAAATATTTCAATAGAAATCATGCCACTGAGTATTTTATCGCAAAAACCGAGTATAACCGTTACTGTTAGCAATACAGTATTTGTGGTGGCTTGTGTTTAAAGCAGCTGAGAGAACCAATGTAACTTTTTAAAATTATGTTATGTAGATAATATTATATAGATTGTGGTTAAACCCGCCGAAAACGAAAGTGGTGATTTATGCTCAGTTAAACTTTTCGAAACCACCTCGAGCAAACGTGGTGATTTATGCTCAATCCTTCTCTGCGTGGTGGAATATTATAGTTTATGTCATTCATAATATAGAATCCAACTACATTATCATCATCATCCTCCGAGCCTTTTTCCCAACTACCTATGTTGGGGTCGGCTTCCAGTCTAACCGGATGTAGCTGAGTACCAGTGCTTTACAAGAAGCGACTGCCTATCTGACCTCTTCAACCCAGTTTCCCGGGCAACCCGATACTTACCCCTTGGTTATACTGGTGTCAGACTTACCGGCTTCTTACTTCCCAATCAAATCAATACAAATAAAAAAATTAAGAATCCAACTACATTAAAATATGTTAATTCATTTCCCTGAAACGTATTTTCAGCATATCGACAAGCCGTCTATAAATGATACACGCGCACACATATTTACCCAGACCCGAAGCCCTAAGGTGTTTGTACATAGTTCGGACTTTATTGAATCTTGAACTAAAACACACAAACTAATTATTGATAGTTTGTCTAAAGCCTCAAGATGTTGTTGGTTAAGATAATTCGGGCATTATATGTTTTGTCTGGGAGGTACGATAATAAACTGGTAAATGAACAGTTTTGGTTGATGGGAGGCAATTAAGTCTATTAGCATAAGGTAAGATTCTCGGGAAAATATTATTAGATTTTTTTCCATTACTGTCAGGCAATTAGTCCCAGTTTGTGGCAATCTGAATTTGTACCAGATTGCTAAGAGTATGCTCACACTAAAAATAAAATATTTAGTGACTTTAAGAACGCACGCACGCTGCTAATTTTTAGTCAGTTAGTGATAGAAAGTGCGTTAAAACGAACCGACTAAAAAGTTTGATTGGTTTCATGATTCCAAATAAACTGTCGATTCACCACTGCCTTTCGTTTCGGGGAAAAAAGTAGTTTCTATTAGTACATCATACTGTTTAATGTGGTTGAAACTGTTTAATCCGTGGGATTATCGTTTTCTGTGTAAATAACAAACATAAGGTTCATGGAAACTTCCAAAAAACCGCAGATTAAATCCTCATTAACTATACTTCAAAATAATTTATTCCAATCCATTCAATTCATAAAACTAACAATTGAAATGAGTGGAACCAATTTTCAATAGCAAATACCTGTATAAAAATTATTTACGGTGTCAATTCAGGTTGAGAGATTGCACCAAATTCGAATTTAAAACATCAGTCATTATAAAACAAATTTAGAAAAAAAAACGCTCACAAACCGTAGCGATAACATTGAACAAAGTAAAAACAATAATCTCTGTAACTGACCTATATTTCATCACATTGTTCGTGGCTACTCCATTTTTCATGTTAGCAACATTAAAGAGTCAACTTTTGTGACTCCTGACAATTTATTTGATGCCTCGTTTAAACGGCTGACGGTATTATTTGGTAGAAAATGGTAGCAATGCCCACTCATTTGACTGTTATTATCAATTAAAATCCAATTTCGTATGGTAATTGTGCCATATTTTACACGTACATCTGTAAATTACTGTGTAATTTATCGCGGTAATTGTTTATTACGGTATAAATTGAGCTCTTGTACTTTATTATGTTGTTAATATGGGAGCGGGTTTTTTTATGCACATGCCGTGGGTATATTTGGGATTTATGTACTTTTAAGAATTATCAATCAATCAGCCTTATTGTGTCGGATTTTATGCTTATTAAATATTTGGCTCTTTTGTCATTATTTAAATGATTAATAACCTCTTTACCTAGATGAAATTGAAATGAAATTTAAATGGTATTTTTAATTGTTTTATTAATGTTAGAAGTGGCCCCCATCTTGTCTGACCTGACTCCAGAGGCACTCAAAAATTGAATGTAACTTTATTACTGTTGGAATTCAAAATAACATAACAGCACAAGGCACTATGACTCATTATGGTAACACATCATTACGGTATCTTACAAACAGGAAGATCCACGCTAAACTTTCCCCGGTAATGAACAAGAATATCGCCACTTTACAAAGTAAACTAGTTATTATTAATCTTTTTTTTATATATAATTATAGACCACTAAAACTGCCCAATAATTATTAATTTCATACTCAGCAGTCAGTACTAGCACTATAACAGCACAATTTACTAAGACTCATTACCGTAACACATCATTACGGTATCTTACAAACAGGAAGATCCACGCTAAACTTTCCCCGGTAATGAACAAACATACATTTAATCGTTTATTAAGATTAAGATTGCAGACGGTAATGCGGAATGGGGCAAGAATCAGGACTAACGCTTATTGTTAACTTGTAAGTGGGTCATTCCTAGAGAATTAGTTTTGCTGTGTAATTATGAGAAAAAATATACTTTTATTATATTCTTTTCCATGTAAAACTGTTTTATTTTTCAATAAAAGACTTCTTAATTTGTTTCATCATCATCATCAGCCTATCGCAGTCCACTGCTGGACATAGGCCTCTCCAAGTGCACGCCACTGAGATCGATTTTCGGCTTAATTTGTTTATAGTAGATTAATGTTGGTCGTTATATAACAGTACCTAACAGACGTTGTCGATGTTTTTTTCGATATTTGACATTTAGATCTCATTGTTATTCAAACAATGAAATGCCCGTAGACTTTATTGTAATGTGAACAAAAGTATTGATATAGTCACAAAATATTGATTTATTATTACAAATAAAGTTGAACAGGACTTGGCTTCTATGCGATCTCAAAACTTTTTACGGTGGAGGAATTGCGTAGAGGATTGGCTTTTTTTACATTTAATGTTTTTGGTGGGATCTAATTTATTTTTTGTAGGTCTCCTTCTTCTCTAAGCATACAACAAATTAAATTAACTTACATGCAACTAACTAAATATATAACAAACTAAATATGTAGACCTAAACTAGCACGTAAACAACATTTTTTTTTAATAAATTAAACAATTTCGAAATTGTCGAATTTTTTAATCGAATATCTTTTAGAATAAAAGAGATTTATTTCAGAGGTAGATGGCGCTATCACATGAAATTATTTGTTTTTTTTTTAACTAAAAAAATTTATCGCGATTTAGACCAGGACAACGCCATCTATCGAGCGAGCATGCAGTATTTATCGCACTGCATTAATATGAAAGATTTTATCATTATTCATTTTATTTTAACCTAGCTTTTTTATTCATATTTTATGTATGTATATTTAATACATAATAACAATATACCACACTACGTAACAATAAAACAAATAGTAACGTTTTGTACATAAATAAATAACAAAGTTTTCAATGCAGTCAAAATTCATACACAATGTTCTTGAAAAACCGCAAATATAAATTTGTTTCCTATTTTTTTATTAAGTTTTAAGGTTTTTATAATTTTCCCTTTATATGTAGCCAATAACCTATCTTGGTGCCAAATTTGAAGGTTCTAAGTTTGCTAGAAGTACCTTAGACTTTTGATGATCGGTCAGTGAGTGAGTCAGTGACAAAATGGTGTAACTTTGATCGCTCATAACTCGTAAACTATTTATTCAAATTCTTTGTAATTTTAGGACTTGGCTGGGGTACTGCCGTGCCCTCAGATAATAAGATAACTACTGAAAGCTAGCCCGATCATATTTGAATGCCAGGTGAATTTACAATGAATGAGTTATTTTTTAATACTCTAACGCCCAAGCTCACCGAGAATATAGACGTCAGTATTCTTAAAACAACTGTTGGACTGGTGTCAAACTTACTGGCTTCTGACTACCCGCAATGACTGCCTGTGACAGCCGGGACCTGCAGTTTAACATGCCCTCCGAAACGCAGTCATTGGTGTCCAAAATATACTAAGAAAGTATATACAAACTTAGGAAAGTTGCATTAGTACTAGTATTGGTACAAGTAACATATATAACCACTAATTTTCCATACAAAATCAGCTCAGAAACAAAAACGGGTTGTCACAATCGTTGGCTTGTAAACCCATGCAAGTTAAAGGAGTCAATTAAGCCGAATGGGACACCCATTCGAGTTAATGTTGTGCTTGCATGCGGTAAGCCGGCAATCTGTCGCCATTCACACACATCCGTCTCCAAACTGTTCGTGTAACTCTTACTATCTGATCAGGCTAGTTTTAAGGAATTAATGACGTAATGTGTACGTAGCAAGGTTCTATTTTAATTGCCTATTGATATTGGTGTACACGTGATGCGGAGGAATGAAAACCATGCTTTGCAAAAGGTTCTAGGCTTGAATGTGGATCGTTGAAGAGGCAGACTAATTAGACGTGAATCGATTGCGTGAAAGACGATATGGCTGGGAGCATGTTACTTGGAAGATGGCGTCGGACTAATAAGTATCTAAGCAAGAAGAAAATAAACAGAAGTTGGGATAACTGCAGGAGAATCTTCCTATATGTAAGTGGTAACCACACCTTCATATTATTCATCATCCTCCGAGCCTTTTTCCCAATCACGTTGGGGTCGGCTTCCAGTCCTTCCTTCATATTATTATAAATTTAAAATATATGAATTACATTTAATTTATTTATATGAGTATTCATTGTGACAGTTTCGCGAAGAATCTACAAGACTGTAGCAGCTAAAAAAACTTCTTCGTTCATCATAAATCATTCGTCTTGAAATTCATGAAGCTTTCATACAGCAAACTAAATGTAGATTAATTAAAAACCACCAACGAATATACGAGTATCATCAAGAATTCTTGGCACCATAAACCATCATTTTAAATCCAAACAATATTTAAAACGTTCGCCAAATTACCAGCGGGGCTTCGTAAAAAGTAAAGAGGTCCAATTAAATCCTAGTGCCCGCTAATTAGGGCCAGCGGGCCAAGACATTAATTTAATTGTTGCAACGCAGTGTAATACGGCCTCTTTTTTCCACTAAATGGAACCACTTGTGACTGCAACATTATTTCCTTGTTGCAAAAAGGGCAATTAGGTAAAGAAATATTTGTTCCTGGCAACCCTGTGGGGCTGCCAAGTGACTTATTATGGAGCTTTTAATTCATGTCGACGTTTTATTTTTATGGATGGTCTAGTTCCTGTTTGCATATTTTAAGTGTCGACTGTTTTTTTTTTTAATTCGCATGTTAAGAGTTGGTTCAATTTATCAGGGACAATAGTATGAATTGCAACAAAATCAATTATCCTTAATACTATTACTTTTGAAGTAAATAATAAAGTAATGTCTTTTAATAATAATTCAATTCTAAGTAAAGACAAAAAAAACGCATTAGATTTAATCAAAGCACTCAAGACACAAATCCAGGCATCACAAACCCATTCAATTATGAGTCCTATTTGTATTATACTAAAATTCATTTTCAATAGCAAAATGGTGTTTGCCGTGATTGCAACATTTCCTTGCAAAACCGGCAATTAGATAGTGAGTTATTTGTTTTGTTGGAGTTTTGTCGTAACGGATAAAGTTGTATGCTAGTTCCAAAGTAATAAGTGCTCGCTTTATAAGCCGAATTGTTGCGTACGTATTTGGCATGATATATTTATGGTCCTTTTTGGGTAAGAAACCAAAATATTATGTCATTGAGAAGGTCAAATAAATAGTAGGTTTTCCCGAACTCGTTGATAGAAAATTACCGGATTCACCGGCGGCTCCAGGGAACTACTTTCTATAATACCCAAGTCAAAAGTATCATTACTCCACATCAAGCCATTTAAAAGCATAAGAAACAAACGATCTCTCACTATCACATTTATACACCTGTATAAGTATAAAGCATGAAATATGGTTGGTATAGTATATAACAACGACGTCAAAACAACTTACCCAAATCATACACAACACCCACACCTTGACACAAATCCCAAACAGATGTATGAGTATAACAAAACAATTTAATTAAAACAGAATCAAAGTTTAAATCACAATTAATCTGCAACAGTTGAAGTTCAAACTAGATCTAGGAATGTAAGTTTTAAACCATGCTTAGACTGTGCTTAGAATTGAATTAAACACTGGACTAAGTTCGCGCTGTAATCTTGAATTCAACTTAGTCGCTTATTGTAAGTTGGTTAAGTTGAATTGTAACTGGTTCGTGGTCAGTTTGGGGTAGTTGCAGGTGTTGCTTGTTTATTTTCGATATGTGACTTTTTCATGAAGTCACTGTTTATAGAGAATTGGTACTTTGCAAAGCAAAGAGATCACAGGATGTAAGGCATAAACAAGACAAAAATTATAATTTATTTAATGCTTGAATCTTATACAAGGATATTTAAAATATTTGATCCAGTCGGTTTTGCCTACGAAGCAGCATGAGGCATGCAAACAAATAATGTAGGTATTAATTTACCGATATCCAAAGAGTCTGTATGCATATGTAAATCACAAGCAATTCCCATTCATTTTTAACAGCCGAATAAGAGACACAAACGTCAACGAACTCTTAAGGCGACGAATTGGTAAACAATAATTCCATAACCGGCACGCGCATCTAAGGCCGCTGCCTCGAATTTTGCGGGCAGCGGGGCGGCAGCGGCGGCGGCGCGGGCGGTCACCGTTTGACTAGAGCTCACCGCTCGTTGCCCGCTCCCCGCGCCGCTGTATTCGAGGGCCGCACTATGGGCGATAAATTTCGCTCGCCTTTCGTAGGAATTTTTGAAAAATGAAGTTTGTTTTCGGTATATTTTGAGTATGTAGGATTGTTGGGGACATCAAAGCATACACTAATTAATGGATCTAGGCATTTAAAAAAATATATACACGAAGATAAGAGGGTTTGTTCATTTTCAATGTATGGAATTGGAATTTCTTTTCCTCATAAAACCTTTTCTTTCCGTTACGTAAGGTTGAAACTTTCAGGGGTTGTTTTTCAGACCTTAGTGAAGGCATATAATCAATAATCTTGTTCCCGAACGGTCCCGCCTAAAAGTTATGGGCTAAATAAAAATGCCTATTTTGATGATTTTTATCCGTCATCTTTAGGTACTTAAATGACAGTTATTTATTTTTTGTGCATCTTATCAAGTACATAGTACAATAATTATTTACTTTTGACCTTAAATACCCCCACTCCACGAGAAATAGGTACAGGAATACCTCCATTATCCTATTGGTTGCTGTTTTGTCATCATGCGTTGATTTCAAGTTATTTTTTTACTAAAATTGTCGGAAATATCAGTTCTGATCTACTGACTAAGTGCCACAGGTGTTCCGTATTACAGATTCCATAGAACACATTCACCTAAAGTGCATTTCCTAGAATACCTTGATTTTAAAGTACTCACATGATCGGCCCTATTGTTAAATAATTCCATATCTGGGTTTCCAGGAAAACAATAACACCAAACAAAGGATCAGGTAGCGCAAAAATAGTCATAAATAACGACTGTACTAATGACCCTTTATAGAACCATAATTCATTGTTATAATTCAGTTGTAAAAAACGCAAGTGTCTCGTCTAATTAGTGATAATCTCTTTTTTTTAAGTTCACTGCCTTCAGGTATTTTATTATTATTCTGTCGAAATGAATGTGTATAAATACGGAAAGGATTTTTTTTTCAAATCACTTATCATTACCGATTTGTATCGTAACGTTCTAATCTAGTGAAATTATTGTGCTCATTATGGAAGGACTTACCTCAAATCTTGATATATTTATATTCATGCGACAAAATAGTTTTGATTCTAATGTTCTATATCAGAAAGTATCTGTGAACGCTTTGCATTCAGAAAAAAACAAGATCACGTTGAAAAGATTTTGTTCTACGTTTACAAGTAATCTCAAGAAAACTCATCACTGCTCAAATAACAGGTGAAGATGCAGATCTGATAAGAAGCTTTGGAGTAATTCTCCAGGTGATCTCATGCGGAGAATTTGTTGACGTTGAAAAGTTCAGAGCCTACTGTCACGCAACTGCAAGAAAGTTTATCGAGCTTTATTCTTGGTACTACATGCCTTCGAGTGTTCATAAATTGCTCATCCATGGTGCCGACATTATAGAGCACAACAACTTTATCCCAATTGGTAAATTATCCGAAGAAGCCTCTGAAGCGCGCAACAAAGACTTTAAGCATTTTCGGTGTTTCCGCTCAAGAAAGATCAGTAGATTAGCTACAAATGAAGACATCATTCATAATCTCTTGGTTTCGTCTGATCCCTACATTTCTAGTATTAGACCTAAAATAAGGCAACTTAAATACCAACCTCTTTCAGAAGAAGCTAAATTATTGTTGTCATTAACTTCCCGTGGAAATAAAGAAAATTTTGAATTTGTGAATGTTGAAGGCTGTCCTGATCATGAATAATTTATTTTTTCTTTTTATGGACTATTTAAATTTTATTTTTTAGTCATTTTGCTAATATTTACTTTTTTAAGTCTTATAATAGTTTGTTTCTTGAAATAATATACATAACATTCATATACTTGACGGAGCGCCCAAGGGGTCGCGCTCCTCTGACAGGCCAACCTCTTCGTTCATTTTGGTTTGGAGAAGAAATTATACCACAAACTGTTGCACAAACCCTCTTTAATGGCTGAGGTATTTAACAATAACAAACATTAACAATTAGAACACTTGAAATCAGATTATCATAAGATTAATTACAAGAAAAAGCAGTTGACATTATTTTTGCCTTGACTTTTCATTTCATTATGACATCCCTCAAAAATAGCAATATTGTCGTCCTGACAGTTCACCCGACTGGCTGAATATTGGCTAAGTATCTAATATGAGTTCTTAGCCTCTTTGGTCGAAGTCCACTACGACACGGCCGTCCTGCGCCTTACACGTCCTCGTGTAAGCATTCTGAAACATAAATTACATCAGGGTACGGATTTCGTTCGGCCACGCCTGACTCAACCGTCAAGCTCAGCTATCATTAGACTTTGACTAAAACATAATTATTTGCTCTTTTAACTAGGATACCCTTACTCAGGGTTCCCTTAACCAGGGACTTCCCTTAACCAGGGGCTTCTCTAAACAGAGGCTTCTCTTAACCAGAGGCTTCCCTTAACCAGGGGCATCTCTAAACAGAGGCTTCTCTTAACCAGAGGCTTCCCTTAACCAGGGGCATCTCTTAACCAGAGGCTTCCCTTAACCAGGGGCTTCCCTTAACCAGGGACTTCCCTTAACCAGGGGCTTCCCTTAACCAGGGACTTCTCTTAACCAGAGGCTTCTCTTAACCAGAGGCTTCCCTTAACCAGGGGCTTCCCTTAACCAGGGGCTTCTCTTAACCAGAGGCTTCCCTTAACCAGGGGCTTCCCTTAACCAGGGGCTTCCCTTAACCAGGGGCTTCTCTTAACCAGAGGCTTCTCCTAACCGGAGGCTTCTCCTAACCGGAGGCTTCTCCTAACCGGAGGCTTCTCCTAACCGGAGGCTTCTCCTAACCGGAGGCTTAAATTTAACAGAACAACCCTACTTTACGCTTTAGTCGATTAAGTCAAAAGACAGTTATTACGGAACAGTCGAACCAGTGTCACTCTCAAAACCACCTACGCCATACTCAGAGACATCAGGAGAAGGCATCTCTCGAAGCCTATCACGGGCGTACTTGTAAGTCCGATTACTATCAAGCGCCCTAAGCAAATACCTATCGCCCTCTAGAACCTCAACCACACGAAAAGGACCTTTAAACTTAGGATCGAGCTTGCATTGATTGCGTTCCTCATTTTGAAGGAGAACAAAATCCCCTACCGAAAATTTCCGGACTGCAGCTTTTACACTATCAAACCGAGTTTTGTCATATTGAGAGTTTTTGTGCATAAGGGAAATAGCTCGATCACGAACAGCACGAATATCAGTCTCAGGTTCATCATCACCTGCAAACAATAGCTCTAAGGGCCTAGACACCTTCCCAATTAACAACTCTAGAGGACTCGACCTGGTGACCCTGTTCACCGTACAATTGAGAGCTAACTGTACCTCTGGCAAAGCATCTTGCCAAGACTTTTCCTTACCAACTTCCACCGCAGTGAGCATATTTTTGAGCGTACCCATAACTCTCTCCACCTGTCCGTTAGCACGTGAGCTACCAGTGGCAATCAAATGTAGGTCTATACAATGAGACTGGCAGAAATCTTTAAATTCATTGCTAGCAAAGCAACGGCCCTGATCAGCAATTAGACGCTTGGGAGCTCCAAACAAGGAGATGGCACGCCTAAGGGCCCTAATACTACTTGCAGAATCGATGCGTAGAGTATGATGTAACAGCACAAATTTTGTAAAAGCGTCTATCAGAACGAACACATATTCTTTTCTATCATTCTTACCGCTGAGTTTACCAGTAGCATCGACGTGCAAGGTATGCCATGGTATAGGAGTCTTAGGAATCGGATGCATCTCAATCGGAGCTTTCCCAGATTGGGATTTGGAAATTTTACATGTTACACAGTTATCGACAAATTTACGAACAAACTTTGACATATGTTCAAACCAATATACGTCATAAACCTTTTCTAATGTTTTATCCCAACCCACATGCATGAGACAGTCGTGGACAGAATTTATAACGGACCAACGCAGAGCTCGAGGAACGACTGGCAAGCAACGAGACCGGTTGTTGCGCTGAATTCTCCGGTAAAGTACTCCCGACCTGATTTCATAAGTCTTAGCAACTTCTTCATCAACACTATGGTTATTGAGACTATCGATCAGCTTTGTAATTTCAGGATCACGCTGCTGCTCAGCATGCAACCAATTTTCAGGTAAACTCGTAAGATCTACACGTCTTTGCTCGATTTTGTCAAAACGCTCAGTTGGAAGTGGGTTTCTGGATAGAAAGTCAACATGACACATACCTTTACCGTTCCTGTACACTATTTCAAAATCAAAAGATTGTAAGAAAGCCCACCACCTGTGTACACGTGGAGTGAGATCTAACTTATTGCGGGAAGACTTTAGGGCATTACAATCGGTAACCACGGTAAACCTATTTCCGTGTAAATAATGCCGAAAGTGCTTGATAGCATTCACCACCGCCAAAGTCTCTAACTCATACGAATGATACCTCGATTCCGCCGCCGAAGTGCGCCTACTATAATAAGCAACCACGTACTGACTGCCTTCCTTTGTCTGCAATAATATAGCGCCATAACCAACAGCACTAGCGTCAGTATGAAGTTCAATTGGACAACTAGGGTCAAAAATCATCAACACCGGTTCTTTAGTGAGTATACCAATAATTTCCTGTCTAATAGCCTCATATTCGGGCTTCCAATCAATGTTGCCCTTACTGGGGCTGGTAAGGCTATTGAGTGGAGCCACCTTTTGTGCAAAACCCGGTATGAACTTCCTGAAGTAAGATGACAGCCCTAAGAACTGCCGCAACTGCGTGATGCTCGTAGGGGAAGGCAAGGCAATTAAGGCCTCAATCTTTTTAGGATTTGGACGTACTTCGCCACAACTAACTACGTACCCAAGGTACTCCACCCTTTTTTTCATAAAAGAACACTTCTTAAAATTGAAGGAAAAACCCTTTCCAGTTAAAACTTGTAAGACCGTATATATTCGGTTTAAGGAATCGTCAATATCTGAGTTTCCTACTATGAGAATGTCATCCATATAAACTACTACATAGGAATTGATAAGAGACCCTAACGCTTTCGTAACAGCCCTTTGAAACTCTGAGGGTGCATTACGAAGACCAAAAGGCATTGTTAGGTATTCATAGTGTCCTTCTGGAGTTACGAATGCCGTCTTCTCGATCGAATTTTGATGAATACGCAGTTGATGGAAGCCACTAGCCATATCTAAAGTTGTAAAGTAGTAGCAACCATGAAGACGGTCAATCTGATCTGAAATAAGTGGTAAAGGAAAACGGTCAGGCACAGTATTGTTATTCAACTCACGGTAATCAACACACATACGGTCTGTGCCATCCTTCTTCTTGACCAGAAGAATAGGGCTAGCAAACGGAGACGAGCTCGGACGTATAACACCACAAGCAAGCAACTCGTTCACTTTTTCACGAACCACGCTACGCTCTTGAGGACTGAGTCTATAAGGACGTCGATAAACAGTCCTACAAGGGTCAATAAGTCGAATTTCTACAGGATCAGTATTTGCAGGACTCAAAGGGGTACCACAAATAAAGTAGTCTCTAAACTCAGTCAACGTGCTAAGTAATTTAGACTTGTACTCTAAAGGGATATCTGTATCGATATTATCAAAATTAACATTGGTAGGATTAGCTAGACAGGCATTGACACTTGAATTTTTGACAAAAGTAACTCTGTTACAGGTAACATAAGCTTCTAACCCGTGTGTTAAAACTTCTTGTCCAATCATGATGTCATGCAATAAAAAATGATCTGACAAAACATGAAACAAAATATTAAGGTTAATATTATTAACATTAACTTCAACCATTACTTGGCTATTACAGTAAACACTCGTTTGACCAACACCAGTCATTTTAACCAAGCCAGTAACACGTGAACCTTTAAACTTGGAAGAAACTGATTCTTTCATTAACGAGCATTCTGCTCCGGAATCAAAACAAAATGAAAAGAACTGACCAAAGTGTTCCAGGATTCCGACCGGAGCGCTAACAGTGACGGCGTCCACCCGTCGTTCCGTTGGCTTGTTATACATTGAAGATGAAGCGGCGGCCTTCGTGTCTACTTTATTAATTCGCGGACAGCGTGAAGCATAGTGGCCAACATCTTTACAATTGTAACAGGTTACTTCCAAAGCGTCTTGCTTCGAACCAGTCGGAGGTTTACTCGTTTCACCACGTGTAGGTAAACGGTTCTCGATTTTAAAGCGACATACAGAGATATGATGTCCTAATTTCCCACAGTAAGCACATTTATTACCCAGAGTCGTCATAAGCTTGCGTTTGAAATCAGGCTGATCAGCAGTGTAACCACTGCCGGGTAACTTCCTTTTGATGTACGATAATGCTCTTAACTCTTGCTGCATTTTAGTTCTACTCGCGATCTCGGTGGTAAAGGCAACACGACCGACGCGAGGCTCTATTTGGGAGATATGAGCCATAACAGCAGAGATAGCGATTTGCTCCGTATTCAATTCCTTCCAGCGAGACAGCAAAGTATTTAACTGAGTGACAGCGTAAGTCGCAAGGCATTGACCTTCTTTAGGCCTGCTGTGATAAAGGTTTATTAGTGCCGAGGCAGCCGTTTCCGATACGTCGTAGCGAGCGGCGAAAGCTTCTTGAAAATCCTTCCATGTCATGCCTGGGAAGGACACTTGAGATAACCAAACCGACGCCTGGCCCTTCAACGCCTTGCTCAATGCTACCATCAAGGATGCTCCCGATAAAGGCTGATCACCCATGCACATATCTGCCGTCGACAACCAAGCACGGGCATCGATATTCATCTTTTCGGGGTCAAACGTAGGCAGATGCACATTATTGTTAGGCATCGAACTTTTCATAGCCTGAATAATGAGAAGAAAGTTTTTATTTTGTTGTTCTAATAATGCCTTCCACTTATCGTCATTATTTTCCATCGGGGGCTGCATCAGTGAACGTGGATTACATTCCGCTTCTGATGACGGAGCGCCCAAGGGGTCGCGCTCCTCTGACAGGCCAACCTCTTCGTTCATTTTGGTTTGGAGAAGAAATTATACCACAAACTGTTGCACAAACCCTCTTTAATGGCTGAGGTATTTAACAATAACAAACATTAACAATTAGAACACTTGAAATCAGATTATCATAAGATTAATTACAAGAAAAAGCAGTTGACATTATTTTTGCCTTGACTTTTCATTTCATTATGACATCCCTCAAAAATAGCAATATTGTCGTCCTGACAGTTCACCCGACTGGCTGAATATTGGCTAAGTATCTAATATGAGTTCTTAGCCTCTTTGGTCGAAGTCCACTACGACATACTTATATACATATATTATTTCCTAATTTATACACATTCATTTCGACAGAATAATAATAAAATACCTGAAGGCAGTGAACTTAAAAAAAGAGATTATCACTAATTAGACGAGACACTTGCGTTTTTTACAACTGAATTATAACAATGAATTATGGTTCTATAAAGGGTCATTAGTACAGTCGTTATTTATGACTATTTTTGCGCTACCTGATCCTTTGTTTGGTGTTATTGTTTTCCTGGAAAGACCAGATATGGAATTATTTAACAATAGGGCCGATCATGTGAGTACTTTAAAATCAAGGTATTCTAGGAAATGCACTTTAGGTGAATGTGTTCTATGGAATCTGTAATACGGAACACCTGTGGCACTCAGTCAGTAGATCAGTACTGATATTTGCCGACAATTTTAGTAAAAAAATAACTTGAAATCAACGCATGATGACAAAACAGCAACCAATAGAATAATGGAGGTATTCCTGTACCTATTTCTTGTGGAGTGGGGGTATTTAAGGTCAAAAGTAAATAATTATTGTACTATGTACTTGATAAGATGCACAAAAAATAAATAACTGTCATTTAAGTACCTAAAGATGACGGATAAAAATCATCAAAATAGGCATTTTTATTTAGCCCATAACTTTTAGGCGGGACCGTTCGGGAACAAGATTATTGATTATATGCCTTCACTAAGGTCTGAAAAACAACCCCTGAAAGTTTCAACCTTACGTAACGGAAAGAAAAGGTTTTATGAGGAAAAGAAATTCCAATTCCATACATTGAAAATGAACAAACCCTCTTATCTTCGTGTATATATTTTTTTAAATGCCTAGATC
The DNA here is from genome assembly GCF_030705265.1 of Helicoverpa armigera. Taxonomy (NCBI): domain Eukaryota; kingdom Metazoa; phylum Arthropoda; class Insecta; order Lepidoptera; family Noctuidae; genus Helicoverpa; species Helicoverpa armigera. The sequence continues at coordinate 2,223,795 of NC_087123.1, read as the reverse complement.
CATTAATTAGTGTATGCTTTGATGTCCCCAACAATCCTACATACTCAAAATATACCGAAAACAAACTTCATTTTTCAAAAATTCCTACGAAAGGCGAGCGAAATTTACCGCCCAGTGTGGGCCGGTCCATTTGATTATACGCGTAAGATCCTGCCGCTCCCGCGCCGCCGCCGCTGCCGCCCCGCTGCCCGCAAAATTCGAGGCAGCGGCCTAAGGGGCCAAGAGGGGACGGAGCGTCTGAGCGGGGCGAGGATTACAATATGCGCGCTAGCTTATAACTAAAAGTCGTAAGCGACAAAATGGTTTTGTAATTTTATTATTTAGAAATGATAATTTGATAAAAATTCCTTCCACAATTTTAAAGAGTATGGATATACTCAACTACTAAAAAAGTTAAGAGGCTTAAATTGGTCCCGTTTGCCCATAATATGTGAATCTCTTTTTAAAAAGAGGTATGTTTCATATATTTTTCTCTGTTATAAAAGTTACCTAATCATGTTTTAAAGTCTAACAAAATAAGGTTTATATCATGATCATATAACTTTCGGGTAACCAAGTTGTATTTTGATCCGTTTTGTATTTACTGAGAAAAATTGAGATCCTTGGCGCCAAAATTTCCAATTCGTCCTCTTGATTCAAAAAACTCAATTTAAATTTCGAACCAAACAAAACCGTTACATACTATTTCATCAAGGCAGCGGCCATGTTGTATTCCATGGTTCTACAATGTTGCACATATAAACTGTGACTCAGAGAATCGTAAGATCACAACCCGAGCATTTACATTCGGATGGCGAATATATGCAAATGCACAATGTATGTGGCACCTACGAGCAAGGGAAAACTTGCACTCAATTGAATGTAGCTAGGAAGTAATTGAATTAAGGTTTTCTGTGATTAGAGTGAATGAGAAAAAGAAAAGGGTACAGTCAACGTCAGTGGTAACAGTTTTATTAGAAAATCGTACTTATTACTATTGAGTTAAGGTGCATGACAGTTACCACTGATGTGCAGTCTACCGTCCATTTAAAAAAAGTTATGAAGATTTAATAAGCAGGACTCGATGTTCTATGTCATCGAGAACAACTGATTATTTCTGTCAATTTCCGCTCATCACGAGCGCAAACGTAAAAGTACGAGTAACATAATTAAAGTACCGATAACTTTCGCACTGTGTCTTTGAGCAGATCGAACACATACTCAAATTAGTCAAACAATAACGTAGAGGTTATCTTCTGTCTATCCTTTTCCGTACTTTGATGGGGTTAGCTTCCAGTCTATTAAGATGCAGCTGATTACCAGTGTTTTACATGGAGCGACTAGCTATGTGACCTCCTCAACCCAGCTACCTTGGCAACCCGACACTCCTTGCTTGTCAGGTGGTCAGACTTTATAACATACGAGTACAAACATAGCATAATATGTCTAACAAATTATTTAGTTGCCACATCTACAAGTCCTGAGCTATTTGGCTTTGACAAACGTAGTGAAGCCACTTAGTGCGGCGACTCGTGTTAACTGACTCTCCTAGGAATAATATTAGGTAAGATGACTAAGTTAAGGTAGTTTGACTGGTAATAGTTGTGAATGTACTGCAATCTACTTGATTGCTTGATGATGTTCATCTGTCTTGATTTTTCCGGTCTATCCAGATACAGCTGGGTACCGGAGTTTTCCATGGGACTGCCTATGTGACCTTCTGAACCCAGTTACTGGGGTGAGACTTTTTGTCAGACTTTCTGACTTCTGACTTCTCATAACGACAATTTTGTCTGGGCACAAAAACGTGCCTTTCGAAACACGATAGAATTCGTTATGACATAAATGGTAAGCCTGTAAACAAATCGTGGGCTGAGCCATAAGTTCTTTAACAAAAGTAGGTATAACAATCAGGATTTTAATCAGGAGGCTCGAATGAAATGTCACACTAGTAAACACACCCGGTTATATCTCCTACACACGCTTACAGAAAATCTTCTGCTAAAATCTATCTCTGCTTATTTAAACTTTGTTAGCTAATTCCTGAAAACGAGTCCAAAATTAAGGTAGGAAATTATTAGGTATTTAAATTACATTATCTAGAGTGCTGGATTCGAACTGGAGTGCCCTAATCCTCTTTGATCCAGCTTTTCCAATAGTGCTGGAGTTACGTACATACATACGTATATACCTACATACATACAATGTTTCTACCAAATTGCTGAGGAGCAGTAAAACTGCAACAAAATGGAATTCTAAGTCCTGTGAGGGATTTGCTATTCTATTTTCTGGGTTGGTCGAATTTAAATAGTGTTCAATAATACTTTGTTTGGTGAAGGATGAGATTTATACGGGAGTGTGTTAAATAGTTGATCCCAAATTTCAGTATGTTAATCCTTTCTTAATGTTATAAATGCGAAAGTCACTCTGTCTGTCGGGCTTTTACACCAAAAGTACTGAAAAGATTTTACTTACATATAGGAATTCGAAACTTCTAAAGCCTGAGAAAGGCTACTAGTTACCCGGCTGAGGAAACTGATTCTTGCGGGACATCGGTGAAACCGAGAGAAATAGCTAGTACTTATTACATAAAAAGTAGATGACAGTATACATTTACTAACTTATATAATAATAATTTTAAACTCATTCTAAAATATCTTTAACCGATCAGCTTAATCAACAAATCTATGTAGTACTAAATCACAATCTTCAAAAATATCATACATTAGATATAAGTTACTTCCATATTTTTATGACATAAGTCCATATAAGACCTAGTGCAATACACAATTTGTGCTCAATTTAAGCATTGACCTCGATAAAAGTTTCTTGTAGCGAAACAAATCCTTTACGTGGTCTCTCGATTGGAACTGACTAAGCCTTTATTTCTCGTATAGTCAATATTTTTATCTTTAACTTTGACATTATATATCAGTATATAGTTATTTTACATCATCATCCTCCTCCGAGCCTTTTTCCCAACTATGTTGGGGTCGGCTTCCAATCTAACCGGATTCAGCTGAGTACCAGTGCTTTACAAGAAGCGACTGCCTCTCTGACCACCTTAAACCCAGTTGCTCATATAGTAATTTTATATATCACTTATTATTATTCAGGAAACAGTCTATTTGTGTGCAACTAAATAACTAGTACCTATTCGTTGTTTGTTCAATAAACTTTATTAATTTCATTTACGTTCGTTCAACTGGAACATTTTAGACAAATCTTGATTTCTAAGAAATTTGTTATTATTCAAAAAGTTTACATGTTGTTTGTTTTGTTTTACTTTTGCTGTCATTGTTACTAAGAGAATATTATTTAAGCTATTACTTAATTCAGTTACCATGCAATATATACCTAAATAGAATGAGTAACAATTTAATGAAGGGGTAACATTGATTCTGTGGTAAGATTTCCTACATCAAAAAGGTTCCTTTGCCCTAATTGTCAGGCAAAGACTAAAACTTTTTTTCAATTGTTGTAAATAATAAGCCCAGTAATAAAGAACTATAAGTTTGTATTTGACGCGTATAAAACCAGTGCATTAAACAGAGAGTTGATCTACCAGAAAGCAGTCGCTCCATCTAAAACACTGGTAGGTACTATTAAACCGAAAGCCGACCTCAACATAGTTGGCAAAAGATTTAGCAGGTGATGGCGCCACACAGAGTATAGAACCAAATTACACCATTTACTTCACATCCTCAAAAATGACGAACCATAACTTCAGTTACAACTTTTTCGCTCCCAAATTCGAGCTCTCGAAAATCCCCATACATTATCTCTTGTGAACACAGCATCACGACCTACACTGGCTCATTCAGCATCCATAACAAAGGTTCACAAGACACAATAGAGAAAGTTCTCGAACAAAACCATTTGCAATGTCTCACTGCTCTTTGTGCGCACTTTATGAATTGTCTCCCCAACTTTTATCCGCGAATGAATTTTTTTAAACGTACACTGTTTAATAGATCTGTGACTTTTTGTGTGATTGGTGCTTATTGCTTTGATTAGTTTGATTAGGACAAAACATCGATATATTCTAGGGTTTGTACGCGATCACACACACTGCAAACTAAACAGTCGGAAAACTGTTGACGCGATGGTAGGCAATTTTAATTGTGAATATCTTGATTCTAATCAAAGTTTTCAGTCTACCTTATACCGGCTTAACACTTACCCCCTTACTTATAAAAATCTCTAATCACCTTCTAAGCAACATTTAATAACTACTTAAAGCTTTAAGTAGTGATTAAATGTTAGTTAAGACATGCTTAAGCAACGTTTATCAGTAAGAATTTTCTTAAACAGCCCTTAAGTATTACTTTTATAATTTAATTCACGTTTATAAGTAAGGCTGTATGTATATCTTATCTTTATATTGATTTATGAGCCCAAACAAACTACCGGCCGACTAAAAGTTTACAGGGTACTCTAAGCCAGGCAAGTACCAATGTTACTTTTGTAAGTTATATGTTTAACAGAATTTGTACTTTTTTTTGTTGCTTACAAAAAAGTTGTCTCCAGTGTGTGCATTCTTTAAAATGAAATTTATAGATTCAGAAACGGAAAAGGAAAACGGTGTTACATTTTATCTTCTCTGAATAAGGAAATATGGTAATTTCCACGGAAAAGTAAAAATTATCAGCTTCCCTTTACTCTAAGGGAAAGTAAGAAAGATTTTACTGTGAAAGAAATGCGCAGAATTGTAATAATGCAATAATAAAAATATTTCTTTCTTACGTGTCTTTTGCACGGTAAAATTAATATAAAGAAATGCAAACAAAAAGTGAATTGGTTAAAAATAACTGTGTTCAATATCGCGTGTTCAACTCTCATTGAAAAAGACTAAAATATTTTTGCATGTTATGAACTCACGAAATATTCAAGAGTATTACACATTTTTTTTTAAATTATAAAACGAAAATGCAGTTACTCTCAAGTCCGCCATTATAAATGTAGTAAGTTCTAAGTACCGTTGTAAATAAAAATGAATACTTTAAAAACTATACTAATATACCTTGCTTACATCGCGTGTTTCTAATTGTTCTACTTAATACTATATTATTAAAAATAAACTGTATAAAGTAAAATCACGCATGGCAATATATTTTCATAAATCCCTCGAAAACTACGTAATTAGACCTCGTTGTTATTGCTTTTAAATGCAGTTGTGTTTTTTTTTTATTTTTTTTTTTCAACACAAAAGGTTGCATTGTTTTGCTTTTAAAACTTAATGGGTATAAAAAGGTATTATGTTGGATTATCGGCTTGTGTTATTATGTAAATGTGAGGGATATCAGAATAATATTGTCTTTGGAAATTGGTTTAGATGTGTCCAATTTTACACATAATATTTATATTCATACATCTCAAAAATTGTTGTCTTAATTTCTTTACGTTTTTTAGCCGGAAAAAAAAACAGCCACGCGAAGGTTTTCTTTAATCCCAAATGCGAAAACGGAGGGATATTCTACCAACTACACTTTTAGGAAAAATGGAATTGTTAGACATGGATGAAAATCTTATAAATAACAGACCAGACAGTTTCTATCAAAAATACTAGGATACACACACACGAACACACACACAAGCATTCACACTCCATTTTTTCAACACACCAGCTCAACAATTCCCATACAAAACAAACGGAATTAGCTTCAAAAGGCAACGCTAGGTATGCGTCATTTGTCGACAATATCGGGAACACAAAGACTGTCTGCCCTTTGTGTACCCAGCTTTATCTGTGAACTATGCAATTGCATGAAACGACTGTGACTTTAGTACTCTGAACTATAATGGTAGGGTGACGAAACGGTAGAATTGTGTTTGTATTGGTGTGACTTAATTATAATGTTCCTGGAAGAGCTAATAATATTGAAATGTGTTCAGGTATTAATAAGCAGAAGTACGTTGTGAGAAATGTGTGTGCTAATATTATAAAGCATGTTTGTTTGCTTGAACACGCTAGTATTATGAACTAGTGCTTCGATTTGATTTCGTCTGTTTTAGATAGCCAATTTATCGAGGAAAGCTACGAAGACTTTATAAGTGCGTAAAATACATCTCACGGGGCACAGGTAAACCCACTAGTTTGGTTTTATAACTAACTAGCTTTCGCCCGCCGTTTCACCCGCGTCTCGTAGCTGGATGGTGATCAAAACCTTCTCTTGGGTCTAAGTTACCTCCCCTCTAATTTTCAACCAAATCGGTCAAGCCGTTTTCATGTTATGTCGTGACAACGGAAAGCAGATTTCACTTTTATATATATGTATAGATAGATGTACTTGGCTCTTAAATTGACCTCTCATTTTTGAACTATCAAAAATATCATTGCACCACAATAATAAGCCAACAAACTCCAAACCAGACGGTACATTTGAAACCCTTGAAAGACGTGTTAAAGGGCGGTAGTTACAACATGTTACGCCTCGTTTCCATACATTTTTAAGACGAGCACCATTGGAGCGGCGCGTTCACTCGTTAGAACTGAGTCGAGAGCGCCGAGGTTCATGCTTCAAAATAATTAGGACTGGGACTAATGTGGGGCGGTTGTTCGTGGGGTTAAGATTTTTTGGGTTTGTTAGACATTTTTTAGATATAACTAAGATGTTTAGAAGACTGATGATTGGTAGTAATGTTTTATAGGAAGGTACCTACATACTTAACAAAGCTGAAGAAAATGTTTTTTTTTTAACACAAGGTAGGTGAGTGAGCCGGGGCTGCGGGTTGTTGCCGGGGCTACGGGTTGTTCGAAAGTGATACCGCGGCGTCTGACACTCCCTCACCGCTGCTAATCCACGGCGGGAGGGGTCATTTGTTGATTTTAGACGTCGTTAAAAAAAAAAAAAAAGTTAGGTGAGTGAAATTATAGTTCAGCTTTTCATTGTACGTATGTCAATATCATTCATTTTTAAAGAACGGTGGAGCTCTCATTTATAAAAAACATTTACCAAATTAAATGCATTTAAAAAGGTAATTCAAGCTTCAATACGATATGAAAAGAAAAATCCTAAGCAAAGAATAAAAACGGATATGTTCTGAGATTTGAGACATGAAATTCACAGCACGAACCAAAGACATGCATATTTTGGACGCGGAATCAAACCGATGCAGTCATACTCAAACGTCAGAGAAACTACTCAACCTTTGCGCCAAATAAATGACATAAAGAAAAAAATAAAAACTAGATGTTCCTTAGAGGAGAAGATACCCTATACAAAGGCTCAAAGCTCAACTGGCGCCAAACTAAAAACTACATCCACATTAATTCCGCCGTTTTCGCATAAAATTACTTCGGAAACTGTAGTTTGCATTATAATAGCTATCACTCCTCCTGATATCTCTCGAAATACGTGTAAAAGTTGTTACCTAATTACTACCAGTTGCCAAACTATAGCTATGCTACTATATGGAAAAAAAACCCTCAAGAAATAAAAAAAAGTCCAGCCACTTCATATCACAACATCGAAAAACAGTAAGTTTCATCGGAAACTCCAGTACAGTTCTCGCGAGCCCCTTATGTTAGCAAACGTGTGAGTCCACTCTTCAAGACGAGATAACATCTGTTCTACTACGTGACTAAGTATGGAGCCCGATGCTCTTTTGTTACAATGTTTGTAAAGGTAAAAATTGTTAGACCACTAGTAGTTGGAGATACAAGGCTTTGTAGGTGTCGTGAGTAAATATACGTGTGTTTGATTTAATCTTAAAATTGTTACTTAACTTTGAGTTGGATTTAAAAGTCTGTCGCAGTAATTTAGGTAAGAATAGCAGGTACAGACTGGTGTTTCATCTGTCTTTAAAGAGTTACAGATCATTCTTTTAAAGCATTTTTTAGGTTTTAAATCGTATAATTAAGATAGCAGTTAAATAAGCTTTACCTACGTAGAAGATTTCTTTAGTATTGTCTATCACAGTAAGAAGCGGTGTTATTTTTGGAATATCGATGTTGAACAATAAAATGAGAGTTCATCACACCATTCTTCTATTGTATTCAAACCATCAATAATTAAAACTAACAAAACATAAATATCACATTCTATACATCTTATATTTTACAATAACAAAATGTACTACAAAACCGTCATATCTTGAGCAACACTTTTAAAACCGACTCCTACCAAGTCATATCTCACTATATCCAATTGTGTTTGCAGTTCACAAAGGGACACCCTGTAGAAACAATGAAATAAGATGCCTGATAACACACCGCGTGTTATCGAACATCCTTTATATTAGTTGTGGGTGTGTTGTATTTGAAAGATATTGGTTTGTATTATGTGTTATGGTGTGTAAAAGTTGTGTTATATTGAGTTTTGTTTGCAGTTTGGACATCACAATTATACTGGCCGAAGACAGAGGCATAGTTATAGTGACTTCTTATATCACCTTAAAAGCCTTAGTATCAGAGCTTTCTCAAATCTGATAGAGATTTGAACACCCAGGAATCGAAACCGGGACCACATGTATGGCAAGCCAATGGATATTATGTTAAACTCAACTATGTATCTTCTGAAACCTTTCGTTTTTAACAATCCTATAAGCAAGGATGGGGCCATTCTTATTATGCTAATACTATAGTCACCTAGCTGTTCCCTGCGCTCATGCCTTCATTTTGTGAGAATTTCTTCACGGATATAGATATCTAAAAGTCACTGTCATATGGTCCTTTCTACTTCTATATAACACTTCGAATGACACAAGAGCACCACAAAACAATGAATGGCAAGAATTGCCATTTACCAAACCAAGATAGGTTTTTTAAATTACTTAAATCCAACCAATGACTTTAATATGGCTTCAAAGAAGACAATGCAACAAAGAGCATTCACAAACTTGTACTGCAATAATGTTCTTACAAAGTAATTAAATATATTGCCATCTGTACATGTGTGAGACTGCAAGTGTGTGAGTGTGTAAGTGTGTAACATAAGGCAGTGTCAGACTTTATCTTCGAGTAGTTCTGTTGATTTATTTCTTTGGAAGCAAGCTTTATCTGTTGTGGTGGAAATTAGAAAAGAAATACTGGATTAGTTGTGTGTTCTATTTGCTTGGTTATAGATAGATGATAAATTGTGAGAGATTGCAAAGCTAACATACATGTGTAATTAGAATGTTGTTTCTACGTATTGACTTGAGCTCAATCGAATTGAAGGATCATATTTGTAGACAAATGTATCGATAAATACATAATTAAGTATCCAATTAAATATTTACTTACTTAATGTGACGTAACAGTATAATAAATATACTTGGGTATACTACTGGTACGGTAAGACAGCTGCTCTGCATGTTGATTTACAAGCGTTTGAAAGCCAATTGCCCAAATCAAATAAAATATGTACCTACTTTGCGAAAGAAATTAAAAATTAAGACAAAAATAAATCAATCGTGATAACGTACAAAACAAACTTGAGTTTCGATGTTTTGTACGTTACGTTTCCACATTTAGTACATAAACTGTTTCCCAAATACTCAAGTTATTAATTTACCTTATCAAAATCTACGTCTAAAACATCTTACACCACGGATATACAAACTTATCTACCTACAAAGAGATACCGCGCATACTTCGCGAACGAGCTACCAAAATCTTTCTATGGCGGTACTCTTCAAAAGTTAACCGTCAAGTTTCAAATACTTTTGTATGGGTGTTAAAAAATTGTAACAAGGTTTTAAAAAAACTTTTTAAATTTTGAGTTTTGGTTGTTTTATTTCTAGAGCTTGTTTATGTCTATTATTATTTCTTATATCTTGTTTATCATTACAAATTTGATTTTGGTATTTGAATAACTTCTTGCACCCGGATATAAAGTCATCTTCCATATAGGAAAAACTATCCAAAGAATGAAAGATTGTTTTAACCGGCCCAGTAATTCCTGAGATTAACACGTTTAAGCAAATAAGGAAACAAACCCTTCAGCTTCATAATATTATTATAGGCTAACTGATTCCCATGGTTTTAAACACATCCCGAGGGATCTATTATACTTGCGTACATAATTATAATTTCACATCCAAAAACTCGTCTCAAAAATAACAAATGATTACAAAATTAAATAAAAGCTCTTAAAAAACATATAAATACATAGCAAGGTCCACGATTGATTGTAATTAATGAATCGCTTTGACATCAGTTCAATCACAAATATTGACTTTTACAGACAAACTTCACTTGAATCTCGGCCGAGCCTTTGATGACTCGGTAATTAAATACGAAATCTATTTCGATAAGGTCAAACGTATTTTAGTGTTGAAATGAGAAACTATTTGATGATAAAATTAATTTGTTGATGATTTGGATTTATAGCAGGATTTATGATTGTTTGGATTGCATCTCAAAATTATAACATGAGTTATGCGGTTTTATCCGCGTTCAGTGTGTACTACTCGGTGCACCCGGATATAAAGTAACTTACAAAAAAAAAACATTAATAGGTATGTAACTCCCTTGCAAAGATGAATTTGCAAACTGTGCAAAATAATGATTGTGTACTATACTGGAAACTTAATGGAGTTCTGGTATCCTTATAATTGTTGACTGTAGCATAGAATAAACTATACTGAGACTATTATTCATTAAATTAGATTAAGGATGAATCCTTTGTATAAATAGGCCTTGCCTACCTACTAGGCAGTAATCAAAACTGCACACGCTAGAAAAACTGAACAAAAAGTGATAAAATCGCACTGCACCGCGAGTGTAATCCACTGGAGCATAAACGGAATGCACATCTGGGGATGCACTTACGTGGCCCACACTGGTACAGTTGCAAACGTTAGGCGGATCACATACTAACATGTTATTCGGCAGTAAGGAAAATTCTGTACACGGTAACTGGTAAATCGGATCTACGTCAAAAAAGGTAAGCAATTTCAGAGTGAGGATTGGCGATTTTAGACTTTGAAGTCGAAGTTAACTCAAAATATTTTTCTTTGAATTTTACTCAATCATTTCTACCCAAGAAACACTTAGAAAGTACACATATTGGTATCAGGAAGTACACATATTGATCTGTCTTTAAATTGAATTCGCACACTCGTACTTCAAAAAAGTAGTTTCCAACCACGTAGTAGTGGTAGTTTCCACATGACATATGTGGAACCACGGTAAATATGCACCTACCTCTAGATATCATACACTTATGGATATATAGATATACCTAGATATGTTCTTTAAGAAAACTTGTAAGCATGTAATTGAAGAAAAGTTAGTGTAACAACGCCCGCAGTAACAACCACGTAGACCAAATCGCGGACGAAATAAAATATAACAACATACTGATGATGCGAATAGTAAAAGATATCGTGGCAGTGTGAGATACTTCTAACAAAGACCGACCTCCTTTACCAGGTGAAGGTTTTAAAGAAAGTTTTCAAATTGAGTCGAAGTAGATTTATTTCTTTTGCGATGCGAACTCTGATTTGGATTGTGATTTTAAGTGCACTAACAATGCATTGTTGGAGAGTGATGCAACATACATAGTTGCGTAGAAAAAGATGTATAGATAGAGTAAATTCGTGAAGATTTAAAGCTTCTAAAAGATTAGATTTGTAATGTAAATGAAATGCTTTTTGGTTAAAATGCAAAAAAACCTAGCCTAAAAAATCCTTAGTCCTAGTCCTTTTTTTTCTAATACGGGACCTGCCTAATAAGCTTAATTTTAATTAGATAATTTCACTGTGAAATAAGATTTGCAGTAATCATATTTTTACTGAGCCACTACCACGCGAAATAATCAAAAATAAATCAAAGAGCTTACATACCAATTATTGATAAAAAAAAAAGAAATCCAACCAAAGATTTAGAACTTAACCCAAAAACTCTTCTTCCACAATTGTTTTTACAACTTGATACGAATAAAAATAAGTGAACAACGTATTATAACACGATGTCCATCATTTTCTTTTGAACCTTTCAGCGGCTTGACAAATGAGGTGTTACTTCATACATCAACGTCACAAAAGTAACTGGCCTACATATAAAAAAATAAAAAGCGATACAGCGCTGTAAGGGTACATTCTTGTTGTTAACCTATAATTGATGTTTCTTATTTTATAAGTGCGATTGGCTGGGTAGGTAAAGTGCTCTACTTTATTATTCTCAACTATTCGAATAAAAGTACCCAGTGTAAAAATAGACTTTGTACCTTTTTTTCTAGAGTCTGAAAATTTTAGTTTTATTTTCTTTTTTGCTGAGGCAATTTGAATGAAGACTTATTAGTAAGTAAGTTAATTTAAATGGAAAACTGAAACGTGTAGGAAGACTTTTTTAAAATATATAGGTTATGATAAATTGAATTGTAAACATTCTATATTATTGTGCCACAAAAAAGACTGATTAAAGTAAGATAGATATACATAAATAGGTGATTAGAACCCACGTACATCGAGTTCAATTTAATAATATGACTCAGTCATATTATGTATGCGTTATGAAGGATAAATTATATTACCTACTTTGCGACGCATTTACGGTGTGCTTTCACGATAAAACTTATTTTGATAGATTCAAATCAAAGGATACAGGATACTGTAAATAATACAATAAAAACGTACTTCATCAAACTTATGACAAAGAATTCTGTAATATTTTCAGATGTTGTGTTTCAGATGTTCAGATTCTATGAAATATGTTTTGTTATAATATACCTGTTTACTGTAAAAATGTTCATCAATAAAGAACACTGTCATAACACACCTGCATTAAAATATTGAGGATATTTAAATCCCCGAGTATCCTCAAACTTTAAAATTGCCCAAAAGCATCATTACTTCTCCACAAACAAACAAACAGGGAAACATCAGTGGCATGATTGATGCGAGTTATTCGTCGTAACTCAGGTAAATGCGGAGTTATGCGGAATTATGCGGAGTTATGCGGACTCCTCAAATTAATCATACGTGTCGTCCTGTGCAAACGATACCCCGTGAGGTCGGTTCATAAACACAAGGACGTGTGTGGAAGATTTTTTTTGTTTTTTTTTTTTGATGGATTGTTGAAATAGTTTGTTGAGAACTTTTAAGTTACCTATATAGAGTAGAGAGCTTGTTTTGGGCGAGTATTTTACAAACTATGTACTTAAAAGTCTCTCTGGAGAATTTTGATGGAAACCGCATAATAGAAAATTTTCAGTTTATAAGATGTTACAAAATATTCGTGCAGAAACAGTAGAATACGACGTTAATTTATGGTTTTGTTTTTTTTTACTCTATTTACTTTTTCCGCTTTTTAATCCAATTCACGTACACGTAAGTTTAAAAAAAATGCTCATTAAGGTCACACTGAAAAACTCTAACTCTAGGTAATCACAAAAAGCTAAAATTTGACAGGTAGAAAGTTAATAGTTTACACGCAGAGAACGTCAACTGAGAACGGATTACGCGACAGGTTGGAATTAAGGGCCTAATCTAATGGGACACAGACGGGTAGATCCGTAGTTCCGAACTAGTTTTTTGAACCTAAAAAGTACTAACAGTAGCATAATGTAATTTTAGTTTATGTTAATTAAACAAATAACGAAGAAAAAAAAACAAATTAATAACAATAATAATAATTATCGTTTTGTCAAAAAATGCAAGAATTCAGTGCAATGAGAATTCTGGTTATTCACGACATTCCAAATAAAGTTAAATGAATTTAAATTAAAATTTAATTAAGGCAATAAAATAATTGAAATTAAATATATGACCATTCTAATCCAAAGACTAAGCCATATTATTCGCATAAAAAAGAAGCTAAGAACATTCTCTTATAATAGCTAATTATTTTAACACAAAGTAACTAGTGAGGGAATTATGTAGCATAATAGTTTGCGTAACTATCCAGTACAAACTTAAGCTGTTGTGGTGAACCTACTGCTAACACAGACATAATTAGCTAGCCTGAAGGAAATAAATGTTGGTAGAGCAACTTATCCAGCGTGTTTGTATTATCATGTTCGCGGGAGAATAACGCGAGTATAAAATAAAAATTGAGGACTGGCCATTTTGTGAAACGAATGTTCTGTTTTCAAAATTTTGTTTTATGTGACCAGCACTTCATTTTTTGTTCTTAATTTAAATGCTGTTTTCCTTTTTATAAGTTTTACCAATAAAGACTTCTCGTGGCCATTTTTTTTTCACAGAAAAGGTGAGGCTTTAGTAATAGATTGCCTTGGAGCTATCTAGACTATCTATGTTCCTTTCATTTAAATCGGTTCTGGCGTGAGAGTGCGACAGACAGACAAAATTACTTGGGCATTTATGGAATTAATGATAATTGCAATATTCGTCTGGTTTACAGTCACAACTTAGAGGTAAAGAATAAAGTAGGTAATCAGAAGAAAAAAGTTACAACCGAAATTATATTTTATATAATATATCTCAAAAAGTACATTTTTGTAGCAATATCATGGCTAAAGTTAGTTAATAATTTTCAAAAACACAAACTTTTAATACATTGCTGACCATAAATTTAATATTACCATTAAATTAAAGATATTATTGCTGTTTGTAAACTCGGATTGTCGCATTTCCCAGCTAACGCTATTTCCTTGCGAAAGCAAGTCGTGTATATTTCGTGGTATGTTTCAATAAAATTCATCTTATTTATTGAAATAAATAACATTAAAGAGAACAGTTTAAATTACCGATAAAATTAAAGTAAAATTAATAAAATTAAGTAAATTGGGAAATATTTGTTTCCTTCTGATAGAAACCCAAATGTATATCTGAAATTATGCAGTCAGAGCTCTTGGAAACTAATTTACTGATCGCATTGATAATAATACACTCATCTTTAAATTTTTATTTGAAATAGTAAAATATAATAAGCACAAATCGCTTTTAAATAGCAAACCAATTTAGTACTCTCTAACCGAACCAATTAAAACCGTATTAACTAAATAATACGATACATTTTTCCTCAAACGTACAAACAAAAAAACAGTTAATAAGAGACGTTTCTGAGTAATCTTCATCAAAATCTATTCCCCGTTGGGCAGCTGTAATCCTCCGGGAATTTCCGGGGAATTCAATTTGGAGGACTGTTTAATTGTGGACTATTTTTGTAGTATTTATTTATTTATTTGTATATGAAATGTGTAATTTAATTACATATGAATATGTGGTTTAAATGTATAATGTGAGTTTTAGTATATGCATTTTTTTTATTAAGATATATAGGTATCTTATGATATTTCCTATAAGTTGTTCCATTTAATGATAATTAGATATATTTATATACTAAGCTAAAAAATTACCTAATTGATTGTATTTGTTAAATAAACTTATATAATAATTTCGACTTATACTATCAATCCTTCAGCATAAAGAGTTGTAAGACATTTTCCTCAATTTAATATCCGTAACAGAAACGAGATTTTTTTCAAACTAAATTCATAAATATAGTCTTTACACCACAATTATTTATATAATTGAATCATTGATATATTTATCTACATAGCGATATAAGGAAAAATTACACCAACCAACAATATATTTTTATCCAAAATCTAAATTCAATTTTTTTTATTCCAACAACTTACCTAACAAAAAACTCACACACACTTATCACATACACACACACTAAAACGAATCACAAATCGCTGTCACAATTCATACGATGGCTTTCCTACGTAAACGATTTGGACCGATTCGCGACGACCGTAGCGGTGATCTCAACCGGCGCGGTAGTACTGAGCTCGTAGCACCGTAGCAGGCTACGCGCTACGGCGCGCGCATCGGTCTACGAAAACGCTAATTCTCATTTATCAGGCTAATTCTGCAAATTGGACTAAATAATGACGTTAGAAGGCTATGTTCGCAGTAACTGTTTGTTGAGCCACTCAATGGTGTTAATAACAACGTCTTGGCTGTTAATAAATTAGTTTAAAGTTGATTCAGTGGCTTGGCTCGGTTATCGGCCGGCTACGTTTGACTTGGCGCTTGGACATTGTTGAGGCTACAACAAGGAATTTATTACCGCTGTTGCTAACCTTAGCTTGGCCGCTTGATTACTTTATTAAGGCATATTTTTCAACGAGTAAATGTGTTTGTAGATTATATCAACTGTTTCCAGAATGTAATATTAATATTTTAGGGGCGACAAATGTTTTATTATTTTTGTCAATAAACATTTAGAGAAATTACTATCTATATTATGAATAAGGGATTGATTTCATTTGCGCAGACCTATCTGAAACGACAAGTAATAGGTGTTATATTATTTCATATTTTTCAGTTTGGGTTTGTTTTGCTTTACCTTTATTGTTTTAAATGTGAATATGATTTTTGAAAATGGAATTCAAAAATAACCCTTAAAGTACGCGCACACTTCAAACTCTTAGTCGACCGATAGGTAGTTGTTTTGGGCTCATAAATCAGCATGAAGATCAGGTATTTGCCTACTAACCCTATACCGGGACAACTGTCGGCCGACTGTTGAGTCTGCAGTGTAGTAGCGGATAAACTTATATGTCATCAAATACTCTATACCTACTTATGTGCAGTAGATCGCATGCAGCCTGCATAAGCTCATATTTCTGTAATACATATGACATGTGAACGTCCACGATTTATCACAACCGACGAGCGAATCATTGTTTTGAGCGCGTGTATCTTTGTTTTGTTGGCGGTTTATTTTGAGTTGTGTATGCGGTCAGTTATGTGGGAATTAATTAATTCACGTTTAAGAGGTAGACGTTAAAATACTTTTTACATATTATGTGGCAACGATAGCGTTTTTTCTCGTATATTTGATTGAACTACTGAGCCGATACATAGTGTAGACTTCTTAGACAATCAGTTGAGACTAACACAGCGGCAATGACGAGGTCAAGGCACCGCTGCTGCTGCAGTGTAAACCAAGGTAGGGTACAAGCGGTTTTAGAAATTAAGCCTACAGTCTTTTAGTAAGCAGTGTTACAACCCCAAGCCTCATCAAGCCATCGCCGGATTTAAGTAGCTGCAAAGTTAATCTACAGGTTATAAAACCAGGCACAAACAATTGTTTTAAGAAGAAAACTTACGTTTACGTTGTCGGTGAAGTTGAACGTAAGTAGAACACACAAACCAGAGACTTAGGCATTTATAAGGTAGAGGATACGAATTACATACAAAACCGTGGAAGCCCTTAATCCAAGGATTATACGTTATACCGAGTATTACACGCCCTAATTAAGTAACGGTTTTATTTACATTTCACACGTTACCTTCACTTGTTTACTGTAGATCTAAGTAATGAAATCTACCTTTTGGATTAAGGTCTTTGAGGTAGAAGTTGACTGGTAGAAAACTGTTTAAAAGTGTTTTGATCCTGCCCTGTCTTTCTCGTCTTATTATTGAATACATGTTTCTGCGCACCAACCCTGTTACATATTCTCAAATCAAACACAATCAGGGTATTAATATACACATACCCGACCCAGAAATCGAACCTGCGATTCCATGCACAGTAGTCGTGCTTGAAGACTGCTAAACTTAAAGCGAATATTTAAAAGATACTAGAGCTATACAAGGCTGTACGCAAGCAACATTAGGCATTTTTATTGTAATGGAAAAAAGAATACTGACTAACTTCCTACACTGTTCCCAATTTTCACCGCACAACCCTTCTAAATATAAATATTACACAGAATTCTCTAGCTTTGCATCCCGGATCCTTCCGAAATCTTATTCTGTGGCCGCACGCAGTTTTAAATGGAAGATCAGAGGAACGTGTCGGAGTAATTAGAATGGGATCAAAAGTACACGACAGATTTAATTCTATCTCTCTATTATTTAACAGTCATAGATAAGTACATCCTAGCAACATAAAGACCTGTTAAAATCATCCTAACCAGCTTAAACTACTTTCTTAATTTCTAAGCAAAGTCATAGGTAATTCTTGCAGTTCCCTATTTTGGGTCCTTCACAAGTGAACACTTTAAAGGTACTTACAGAAAAGCGAAACTAATTTGTTTTTTAGATGATTTTTACTATAAGTCATCTGGTGCCCTTTCCACATACTTTATTTAGTTATACATTATTTTGTAGGTACCAAATTCTGTACCAAATTCTCTTTCCTAAATAACTCAAAATTCTCTTTGCTTTGCATCAAGCTTTGCATCCCGGAACCTTCCGAAATCTTATTCTGTGGCCGCACGCAGTTTTAAATGGAAGATCAGAGGAACGTGTCGCAGTAATTAGAATGGGATCAAAAGTACACGACAGATTTAATTGAGGTCCTCCGGCTGTCGCCTCATATTGTACTCTGTGACGTCATCTGAATTTCAATCCCATGTGTTTGTGCTTGTGTTGAGGTTATTCTTGGATTTTCTTGTGGTTTTGTTGGGTATTTTTGGAGTACTCAGAAATAAATTCCATGGGTGAATATATGTATGTATTAATAGATCTGTAATGTCAATGGATATTGTTGTAAACAATGCTCTAGAATTATTGAACGACAAAATGTATCTAGTATTGTTTGAAGAAATAAGTAAGTAGATAAGTTTAATGCAATAGACAAAAGTTTTAAGAACCTTATAGTATCAAGCCGGGATTTGCAGTCATTTTTTACCAAGTAACAGAACTCACAATACTTACACTTCACAGAATATAAAACAGTATATCTGTATTAAAATTAAATATCACATAAAACGTATTATTGGTACATTAGCATCATCACAATAGGTAGGATAAATAATCCATCTATTAAGTGGCCTACCACTACATAATATAATAGGCCAGTATACTAGCAACTAAACGAAAAAATCCCTAATACTAAAATACCTAGACATTCCACGGTCCTGCGTCAGGAGGCGTTAGCCAATCACACGTGCCTACGGTACGTCACACGAGCCCCAATTGGCTATAATCAAATTTCGAATCCTCGGAGCTCCGGCTTTGCTTTTACGGAATTCTTTTTTTTATTATCCTAGTGACGAGAATAACGTGAGACATTCTTCCTGGAACTTTTTTTTTTTTTGTTAGTTCGGAGTAGATGTAAACTGTGTTGACGTTAGATTTTGCTGTGTTAGTGCGCCGATTTTTTGGTTATAGTGTATAGCATGTGAAAATGGTTTGTGATTACAATTTTTCTCTAATTCTAACTTTGTGTTATGTTAATTTAGTTTGAAAAAATCATTTGCATTTGAAAATTCTCAATTTTCGTAATTTTTATGAAAATGTATGTTTGTACTATTGTGCCCAATTTTGTCCTTATTCAAATATCTTAATCAGTTATTAGGAGGCAAAAATTAAAAAAGCAAAACCAGACACTCAAAATCAAGACCATTCACAACTAGATAATTTCCTAATAGTACCAGTCCGTAAATTGCATTCTTAACAAAACGTAGAATCCGCGTCATAACTATGAAAACAAAGCGAGTTCAAATCTTAAGACAACAGCAGCACTCTCCACTGAACTCTTAGTAGAAAAAACAGCTTTTTGTAGTAAACAAATGTACTACAGAACATTTACTAAGCCGTAAACGCTACCCGGAAATGTTTGATGCAACAGATCTACAGTGCCAGAGAGTCAGCGAGTTGCGGCGATAGTAGCTGAGCGGTAGCGATTCGAAAATATTTGACAGCTGTCAAACTAGGTTAATTTTTGGATATATGCAGTTATCAGGTATTTTAAGAACCCGTTAGCAAAAACGTACATGCGCATATAGATAGATTAAAATAAATTGGTTTCCATGTATTTGTTTACAAGAAGACGTGATTATATCGCGGCGTATTTTTATCGCGCAGTATTGAACATTGGGCGTTGGACAGTATATGGAATAGAACATAGACGAAACTTTGCATTGCAGTTCACACGGTCGCAAAAACGCGTTGGCGTATTTTTTACGCCCGTGCGAACGAGTTCTCACAGTAGTTATAATAAAATGTAAATTAATCACAATGTCTACTATTTCATTATTTATTTTATCAACGCGGTTAACATATTATTTGAATAAAGTTTCGATAAAATATTGAAAATATGACCATCTGGGCCGTAAGTAAATAAAATTTAATTACAAGAGATTATAACATAACAACCGAACACAAAATCCATTTTATTTATAAACAGGGAGATGATAAAACTCATTAACATACATACGTAACAATCGGATACCTTCTCACTATCAACAAATTACATAATAGTAAAGGTATACAAAACACTTTGAATACTACTTTGAACAACTATATTTAGGCACACAAAAAGTGACCTCTAAAACCTAAACAAACAAAAACCTTCCATAAAGAAAATTCCACGCTGTAACAATTTACAAACCTAGATATACAAACAGGGCTAATACTAGGGTCCGTTATAATACAAACCTCTTCCTAATCCTGTGTATCCCGCGCTCTTAGGGGCCTAACCTTAAGATATGGCCGCCTTTACCACAAAGACGATAAAAGCGTGCAAGCTGACTGTGCGATGCTGGCCTGCGTGTGGTATAAGTTAGAAACTGAAGCGAGATGTATGATGGATGGAAGAGCTCAAGAATATTACTTTAAGTCTGATTTATTTGAGTTCTTGACCCATATGTAAAAAGTAATATACAGATGGTCGTATGTTGTACCAAACTGACAACTGCCCACCAGGCTACTGCTGCGTCTAGCCACTGTTTTGCTCGAATTGATCTAGTGCAAATTCGACTGTGATTTTTTAAAATTGATTTCATAATTCTCGTTTTAACATCGATTTAATTTTATGCACCAAAATTGTCTAAATAAAGGCAAATCGTAAGTGTTATACGTAAAATGCACGATAAGGACCATATGTACAGTTGCCTATACGTACATTACAGAGTTGTGAACTATGTATACCTAAAGAGATGCAATGCACCTCAAAACTTGGTTATGTAACGAGGCAAGTTACATGTCCAAGCTTCGAAACTTATTCAAAGTGTCAGTGCCTTGAAAAGCAGTGGGCTGTTCGAAAGAACAAAGCCGGGACCACCAAGTCCTTAGAAGTCGTACTAGTAACAGCAGAATATCACTAATCACCTGAAAAAGCATTCCAGCATAAATCGCCTATCTACCAGAAACACCGCGTATGCTTTGGGCCTATAGTTAAATAAATCCGTGCCACTTGGTATTCAAAGTGCGCGACAGACCCAAGAGCTACGCAATACACTGGCAACATTGATCAATTTGTTGATGTGTTGCCACTCTCCTGGCCGAAATGTCCTCGGTTTTAGGAGGGTCCACCAGGTAGGCTGGATTGTGACAAGACTGGATATTTCGAATAAGGAACCAGTTCGTTTGAATTTGGAATAGTTGAGTGTGGAGATTGCTGGACGTTTGAATTTTTGAATAAGGGTCGGTTCATATCTAACGGAATATGCGTCGCGTATTATCGGTCGCGTAACGCCAGAACTGACAAATATACGGTAAATTATTCAATCATTCACACCTAACCGATGATGCGTTAGTGCGTCGCTCATACATTTACGATACGCTCGACGCATTTTCCGTCAGATATGAACCGACCCTAATAGTTCTAGAAGTCTCGATATCATAAATAGTGATAGAACCGTGGCTGTATCTTTTAGTACAATTTTCTACAATATATCCAATTTATGTAAATATAATAGTATTAAATTGTTAACCCTCTTTTAGCAATAAATAATTCACAATAAAAATTACAAAATCATGCTTTGTCAAAAACATTAACTAAAGGTTCAACGATTTAGCAATTAGAATCTCATTCTTCAAATGCAACAAAGCGGACAGGACATGCAAAAACTTCAACCAATTATCAACATAATTACTACAATGTTAGAGTTCAAAATTCCTTATCACAGAGTTGATCTTGAACTCTGCAACTTCCTAAACGAGAATTAGCCCGATAATATGGAACGATTAAATTTATCCGGATTTGATTATTCCGCTGTCATAATTCCATTACTCTTCAGTGTTAGGTAGGTATTACACTTATCAAATAGATTAGTTTAATGTACAGTATATCGCTAGGACTACATCAAATATTCAGGAGTTTTATATGTATAATATGAATGACAAATCAATATACGAATCTACGAGTATAATCATACTACGAAGCTGAACAGTTTGCTTGCACGCGCGTATGCTAGAAACCAATACAGGAAAGGGCTGATTTGATTTTTATCCAGTTGCACAAAGTAGTTCCCACAGGACGCAGGTGAAACCGCTAGAAGAAACGAAGAATTAAATGCCTACGAAAATTACAAGAAGCCACCTAAAACCAAGACATTTAATAAATATAATTTCACCCTTAAATACAGATCTTGTTGCTAAGTACATTTCACGTCCCGACCTTGTCCCAAGCAAACAGACAAACAGATTCCTAATATTGTAAATGACGGAGTGTTTTAAGAAGTATCCGATTGGAAAAATATTTTTCTACCCTTCACTGTAAAGGTCAGACTGTTATTGGAAAACAGTTTAAGATACTTTGATTGACTGGCATTTTTTTTTTTTGTAAAAAAATATTGTTTTGATTTTATTATTTTTGTAGATGTTGTGGTATTTAAAACCTTTGCTAGACTTTACATTTGAATTTTTGACGGCATCGTTAAATCAATACCAACCTCATTGGTGTATTTACCATTAAAATGCCCCAAGTTCTTCATCATCATCATCCTCATCATCCTCCGAGCCTTTTCCCAATCATGTTGGGGTCGGCTTCCAGTCCAACCGGATTCAGCTGAGTACCAGTGCTTTACAAGAAGCGACTGCCTATCTGACCTCCTCAACCCAGTTACCTGGGCAACCCGATACCCCTTGGTTAGACTGGTGTCAGACTTACTGGCTTCTGACTACCCGTAACGACTGCCAAGGATGTTCAATGACAGCCGGGACCTACAGTTTAACGTGCCATCCGAAACACAGCCAATGGTGTCTAAGATATACTTAGAAAGTACATACAAACTTAGAAAAGTTGCATTGGTACTTGCATGACCTGGGATCGAACCCGCGCCCTCACACTTGAGAGGTTGGTCCTTTACCCACTAAGCCACCACGACTCTGATAGGATGATGATGATGATAGGATGATGATGATGATGATGATGATGATGATGAATCATCATCATCCTATCATAACTTATATCAATCCTTAGAGAAACTCACAAATCACCCAAAGCATAACTTGACGCATCAAGCTTCTGCCTATGTTAGCCTTCTTTAATTCTGCCATTAACAAATAAGCGCAAATAATACTAAGTCTTTACTGCAAATATATTTAAGTAAATCGTCACAAATGCGTATTAAGTTTCCGCATCCCTATTTAAGCTACCAAACTTACATCGCAACTATTAACACAGATTTCAGTATATCCTTTACCCCGCTTGACTGAACAGGATCCTTTTAAACCAAACTCAATGGAGGATAGTAAAAAGAGCCGATAAACTGCCGCTAATATATTTGTATAGGTCTGTTTATGTCGCCAGCGAAGTTCGGAGCTTCCTTCAGAGTGGCCGAGCAAGAATTCAAGGCTGGCCTGTCTACACTTACTGGATGTCGCGTATTTGTGAAGTAGTCTTTAGAAGGAAATATTAAAATTTATGAGTATTTTTACTTTTGTTATCAAATTAAAATGTGTTCAAAATGACTGCTGGTAGCAATAATAAAATACATTTCCCGAAATAGACAGGTATTTTTAATTTTGCAGCACTTTCTAAAAACATGAATGGACTCCATTATTTTGCAAAACAGACGTTCCCCTTCTTCGAATTAAAACTAGTATTTATAAAGCACAGAAATTAACATAAACTATGAGACGAAATGAGTTTAAAAATAGAACAATACTTCATAAAAAGGTTTTAATTAAACTGCAATGCTCCTTGGTTTGAGCGAGTATAACCTGGGTGAATTGGGAGCGCTTTAGAATTCGGGTGGCGTCGTTTGCGGTCGGGGCTTCCGGCCTTGGTCGGTTTATCTCAGTGTTTTAGCACCTGAGTCCGGATGGGTCGGAGACGACCCGGCTCTTTGCTAGTAAAACTAGAGGAAACTTTAACGTACCTGTTAGTATTTATTTTTCGTGAGCCAAGATAAGGTTCGGTTTAAAATTTAAAATGTAGGACAGTGATTATGTTGCGGGAAATTTTGGGCGATGTTCATTTTTCTTCTTGAATGTATGCATTTTTATTTCTAGTGTTATCGAATTTATAATACACGCGGAAACTCTGCTTAGTTTATTATTTTCCAATATCGAGTTCATATTTTTGTTGATGAGCATTCGTACTCGATTTGACTAAGTTGAAATCGGTATTTCATACAGACATGATTTACTCAAATGAATAATCTGATGCCAGATAAATTAAAGTCACTTAGTATTCAATAATCATATTAACATCATGAATGCACAAAACGCACACCTGTATAAATACAAATATGTATGTACAAAAACTGTAAAGAAATAGCCATTCGATTATTCGATAACTAATCGATATAAAATCGCCTAACAATCGAATCATAACACAATGACAAGCTAAATTAATCACAAACCGCAGCGGTTGAGGCGCATCAACAAACAATCACACAAATTGACTTGCGACTTGACAGTAAATTTGATCAGCCTAGCTGTACCACTTACCTTTCGATATACTATGTGTAGTAATAAATAAATTGGTCTGTCTTTCTGTCTACAGGATTCTTACAATAACGTATTGAATATGAGTTTGAAAGTGGCCTACTTCAATGGTAGCTCTTTGTTCGTTCAGAAAAACGCTGACAAATCTGAACTGATTTGGATGCTATTTTGTTGCATGTAGTTGATATCGTAGAGATTATTATAGGCTATAAACATATCACTTTTATCCACATTCGTTTAATTGCTTTCCAAGGCTGCCTGAAAATATATTATAGCTGATGTTACGCAAAAATAAATTCCTCATTTAGGCTACAAAGTACCCTAAAACTGCTAGGTACGCAAGCAACACCGCCAGTAACAGCTAGTTCCCCAATATAAGTGAATAAACAATGCCAGCGGTCATCGAGGCGTGTCGCAGTGCGCGAGGGCACTACGTCCAGTCGTCTCATCTTCTAAAAGCTTTCCCAATACTGATCGGGAACCACGGAGGTTTTAACCAGGCAATTGTTTTTTTTTTTTTGTTAAGTAAGGAGGTTAGCTGTCAGATGGTTTGACATAACTGGTGCATAATAATATTGCTGCATAGTGGTATTTAAATTAAGAATGAGTGTGATTTTTTTTATATAAATGAATATGAAAAAGACTTTGTTCCTTTTGAAATGTTCCTGTTTATCGGTCATTGAATCGGTGTCTAAAGATAATTAAACGCAAAATATACGTTGAAAAAATTAGGCTTTTTATTTTGTATCGATTAAATGTTAGGGTCAACATAAAAAACAACTGATTTCAAATGCAGCAGATGGCTCCGTTATTTTTTCTACCAATTTTCAATTAATTGCGTTAACATAAATCAAATCTAAAAGAGCATTT
The DNA here is from genome assembly GCF_030705265.1 of Helicoverpa armigera. Lineage (NCBI taxonomy): Eukaryota > Metazoa > Arthropoda > Insecta > Lepidoptera > Noctuidae > Helicoverpa > Helicoverpa armigera. The sequence continues at coordinate 2,198,412 of NC_087123.1, read as the reverse complement.
TTTTATTTTATTTTAAAATGTAATATTGGAGATGAATTAGAATACGAGTACAAAAAACAACCAACAAGCAGTCGTAAATCATAGTTCTATTTACACGTACATTCTAATTACCTACATATTTATATATAACTAGCCGTTTTCCCGCGGTTTCACCCGCGTCCCGTGGGTACTACTGCCCGCACCGGGATAAAATATAGCCTATGTTACTCGCAGATAATATAGCTTTCTAATGGTGAAAGAATATTTAAAATCAGTCCAGTAGTTTTTGAGTTTATCCATTACAACCAAACAAACAAAGTTTTCCTCTTTATAATATTAGTATAGATAACTATTAACAACTGGACCCAAATAAAAAGAAATAAAATAATCCTTTATGTTATAATAATCCTAAATTGTTTTAATTAAAAATCTGATTTCAGGAAATACTTCAGCTTTCCTGAGGTATTGTTTTAAAAGCGGTTTACATTCAAGCGCGAGGTTTTATTTTTTCTAAACTAGTTGGAAAGGGTGGTGGGGGGAAAGGGTAGGATTCAATTCATACCTTAGAGCATTTAACTAATTTATTTTACTCATCTTATGTACACTCTCATGTACTCCTCTTATGTGCTTCTCTTACGTTCGCTCTTATGTACTCTCGTGTGTACTCCTCTTATTGACTTCCCTTAAGTACTCCCCTTATGTACTAATCTTATGTACTCTTATGTACTCTCTCATATACTCCTCTTATATACTCCCCTTATTTACTTACCGTATCTACTCCCCTTTTGTACTCCTCTTATGTACTCCTCTTATATACTCCTCTTATGTACTCTTACGTACTCCCCTTATGTACTCCTCTTATGTACTCCCCTTATTTACTCTTCTTATGTACTCCCCTCATGTACTGGTACTCAGCTGAATCCGGTTAGACTGAAAACCGACCCAAATATAGTAGGGAAAAGGCTTGGGAAAATAAAGTTGCCTCGCTCGGTAATTGCGCGATACTTTTGCATGGAGAATTTATGGTCATGGCGGTTCCGGTTAGTCAAATGCTCTAAGATTCACCCTGACCATTGAAAAACAGTTTGCCGCGGTTGAATCGATAGCTAGTAAAAACGTTGAAAATAAATACCTTTTGAAGGTCCTTTGTGAAAAGTTACAAGTATTTTTGAGAAATATGTTGCTGCTAAGAATTGAGAGGGTTTTAGACGGTTGCCATGGTAACGCTAGGTATTATAAATAAGTGGGTAGTGGAAGTTCATTTCGCAAAAGGTTGTTAACTTGGTAAAAATGTTATTCAATTTTTTTTTGTTTTGTTATTTATCTATTGTATAATGGAGTTTTTAGCCAGTATTCATTCTCAATTCCATTTGTTATGAATCAACCTTGTTCGCTGGTATGATAGTTATACCTATACTCATCTTCATATATAATTACATTATGTACTGTATGATGTTACAGCCATTTTATCATCCCACTGCTGGGCTGCGGCCTCCTCTCACACGGAGAAGGATTGAGCATTAATCACCACGCTTGCTCAATGCGGGTCTGTATGATGATGTTACACCTAATTAGTAAGAATTTGAAATCTATATTTTAAATGAAAAATAATTATAAATATAATGCATAATATATAATAACAATTACGAACTCCCAGACTACACTTCAACAATTCATTCTGTGTCTCTTGGTCTATCGAAGAGACAAGTTAGCTTAACAACGTTAACTGGCCCCAAGTTGAACTGCAGACGAATAACTTAATCTTAAAATACTTCGGTACAATAAAGAGGGTTAGTGCAGTTTTCGACTGTTGTGCAAATTATAAGTACCCACGAATATTGTGAGGTTAAATTCATCACATCATAGTGATACGTGAAAGTTTCGTAGTGTGTGTGTGTGTGTGTCTTTTCATATTTTTTTTAGTAACTTAATATTTTACAATTCACGTTTTAGTCTGATGCGGGGAATTGGTTAAATACATCGGGAGGCAGATTCACCATATTTAAAAAAAAAACAGTGGGCCCTAGCCGGAGATTAAGGGTGAGATGCACCATTTAAGTGTAATGATAACCAAATCCTAGCCGTATACTGGCAGTCCATTGGTTAAATCAGCGATTTGTCAACTGAAAATCGTTCAGTCATAGTATAGTAAAATGAAAACTAGAATCTTGAGATTATCACCTTTTCCCTGTCAACTAATTAATTTCGACACAATACCAGAATACTAATTCTGTAGGCTGAATTGAAGATAATTAGATCGTTTACCGTCTATCCAACCCGGTGTCAATGACTGATTGAGTAAGTTTTCCTAGAAAATACTGAATATATCAAGTTTCTACTAGATCGGTTTCATATACACATTGAATATAATAGAATCATGGAATGAGATGAAGTCGATAGTAACAAGCAATCTGTGATCCAGAAAGATTGACATCCAAGAGCTGCTGATCTTCTTAACCGTTAGTAATAACATCAATATATTGTAATACGTGTAGTTATATCTAGTAAAAATTTTATTAAAGTGAAGATTTTGTTTGTTAATTTAATTAATAGCGCTGATCTCAGGAATTACTGGACAAATTTGAAAACTTCTTTCATTGTAAGATAGCCCATTTATCGAGGAAAGATACAGGTTTCTACAGGATGCGGGTGAAACCGCTGCTAGAAGCTAGTATTCAATTATTTGTGGATATATCAGTCCATTTCCAGTTTCCTGGAACTAACGAAATATGAGGGAATATCAGTTGTACTGTTTGAACTATTATCGTCTAACCTTTCACTGCCTATGTAAATGTTTGTTCTATGGTTTCACCTATTACGGAAGCATCGAATTCTTGGTAAACCTTAATGATTTCCTATGAAACAACGTAACCCACACAAAAGCCTCTTTTTTACCTTTAGTTTGTAATTTTTTTATTAAGTGAAAAAGTATTCTTAACGAAGCTATAAGAAATCATAATTAGTTAAGTATGTTTTTTTTGGCATTTACTTTTGTAAAAGGTGAAAGGCAACATTTGTGTGGCATTTTAAAAATACTGTTGCTTACAAAAAAGTGTGTACCTAATTAGGATTATGAAATACGTAAATGTCACTGACATTTACATTTAACAGTTAAAAAGTAATTTTAGTATCCCTATGTAAAAGAAACAACGTTATTACACAAAAATAAAACAAATTCCCTATCTTTATTTCCTACAAATTTCGTTCAAACCCTAACTCGAACCCTTCATATAGAGGAACGAAGTTAGTAATATGAGCTCATCACTATTTTTCAACAATACACCCCATTCATACTCCCACACTCGGGCCGGATAATTAAAAACGAGGCCCAATGAGGCGTTCAATTAATGACATAATAGTTCACTTAACACGGCGATCATTTATGAGAATGGGAGCCATTCGTTCATTCTTTCCGGAGTGGGGACAGGAAATATCAGGTAGATACATGTACTGTATTGTTAATGCTATTTATTTGGGTTGATTAAGTGGGCGGCTGTTAACGAATATATTAATCTTTGCAATGTTAATTGTGTATGGAATGAGTAATGAGTTTAGTCTGTACAAGTTTATTCTGCTCTGCTCGTGCACTGTATGTACTTTGTGCGTTGATCCTCTTAAAGAGAACAGCCAAAGTGGTCGATATCTGGTGCCGACTGGCCGTGGTCTGGACGTCATTAATAGCTGGAAACTGGAAAAGAACCCTTGCAGGAAATGGCCCTAGGAAGGCCCGTTGATGCTGCGGGTTTTGCAGTGTTACCGCAGCCCTGGGACCCTTAAAGGCTCCAGAAAGAACAAGAGTATTGTTAAGTCAGTAAGAAACTGATACTCTTTGCGATTGCACACCTAGGCAGCGGCATAATTTGAAAATTTTCCAGCTCCAAAAAAAATGAGGCACGTCAACATCAGGATATTAAAAAAATATGTTATCTTACATTCACATACATGTTGTAGAAGCAACCATAGCCTATTAAAACAAAGGCCCATTGAGGCTCAGTTAACGACACAACGAGCCAGTAACCGCGCTAATTTGAGGCATAACCAACATTATGATTGTCTTACGAGCTGTTAGACTTAATGACTAATTCATTACTACCATTGTTTTATTTATGGGGGATTAAGTAATCCCTTTTTGAAGGGTCTTTTTATGAGAAGATTTATATTTTTGTAATTGAAATGCAGCTGTGATTGGAGTTTGCTGTAATGAAAAATATTTGATATTTGGTATGCGATAAGCTTTTTTTAACAGCTTTTGGTTTAATGTTCATATTCTTGTGAATTTAAATAACAAGCTGCTGCCCTCGACGTCGTCTACATAATTATGATATATAACGTAGTCAAAATAATATTTAAAGATATACCTATACCTCAGCACTGAGAAAATTTGAGAAGTCAAAAAAGAGCACCTTTTGATCATCTTCACCTAAAAAATTACCTTGAAGCTAAGGTTAGATGTCCATAACCCTTGCTAATATTATCCAACTAAATTAACTCATACACATCCTGATATCAGAATGGCTGTCACCTTAGGATGCTGAATATCTTCAAAACCACGAGGGTAGCAATTGGTAGCAACTAATGGTAGCTGGTAGCAATTAGGTAGCAACTCTCTATACGTATTACGAGAGGATCGGTGATTTGTGACGGCGGTCCTGATGCAGACAACGTACATTATAATAAACCTCCATATAGTTTACTGTTTAAAAGTGAACAACGCCAAAGAACCGCATGAAGTTTATAATTAAACAAACAAGTTGAGATTCGACAAGTTTGCACCGCGCGCATGTTTTCTACCTACGAGTACTACATCGATAATTTTGTTGCACAAACTAATCTGGACGTGGTTAATAAGGCTTTATGTATAGAGTTTTCTCGAGTATATATTTCAGTTATTAACTTATACCGTCGTACCACAAAAACTTTTAAAAACAAGTAGAACACTTGTCTAAAACAATGTCAAATTATGACGTTGAAATAAGGCCCGTTTTGCAACCTCATTTTTTTACACAAGTGTTCAATAGATGTTTAAGATTGACGACTACTATGTGACTTTGCAAGCCATACCATAAAAGTATGATACAGTGCTCACACTAGCAGATTTTTCGCTATATTCTTTCAAGCGACATCACTTGATTCGTATGGGCGAAAAACAATTGACAAAATACTATGTGCCCAAATTACGCGTCAAAGTATTCATCCGCATTTGTCACAGTTGAGTAAATAAAGGAAGAACGCGAAACCAAATTAAACATCAATAGAATAAAATATGTACGCGAAACGGATTTAGCACGAATTGTAAAATAAAACAATTCACTTATTCATCGTAAATTAATTACAGTACCTCTCAATCTGATGAAAGCACACGTCTTCAATCAAGACGTTTACAACTCACTAAATACAATTAGCAGAAGACAAAAGTCATTCTGTCTCCATCATCCCTTTGAAATTTATAGAGACAGAATGACGTTTTAAATTATGTTTACCTCAATTTAGGAGTACCCTGAGAGAGCATACTGCAGACTAAACAGTCGGCCGACAGTTGACCCGACTATTAGCAAAGATAACAAATCTTGATTCCAATCGAAGTTTTCAGTCGGTCTGATACCGGCCAAATATGACCTTTGTTGTGTGTGTACTACCATTCATCTTCATACTAATTTATGAGCCCAAACAACTGTTTGCCGACTAAAAGTTTGCAGTGTGTACTCTTAATTGTATTTAGAAACTCGTCCCAGAGCCCTTTGTAGACGATTTATAAAAAGCCATTTCCTTTAGGTACCTGTATTAAGTGAGGTCAAAGGGGCATAAACTCCTTTTGCTTTTTATTTAAAAATATTAAAATGCAGGAGGTGGATGGCAAAAATGTTTTGTGGTAGTATAATGAAACAAGGTACTGATTGGTGTTGAAACGTGATAGACACCTACCTGTGGTTCATATGCCTGTATACATTATGTAGGTATGTATATGCCAGTTTCATTTTCCGTTTCAATAATTGATATTTCAATTCAATTTTATTTTAACAGGAATCGAATGGCATCCGTTCATGAAGTAACGGGCACTGGCCTTGGAAATGGTAATGCATCATCATTGCTTAGCCTTCCCCCAAATATATTTATGTATGTTAGGGTCGGCTTTCAGTCTATCTCCGAATACAACAGAGTACCAGAGTTTTACATAGAGCGACTGCTTATCTGACCTGACATCCAGTTACCTGGGTACCTCGGTAAAAATAGGTAAACACATAATTTTTAAAAAAGGAGATCTTTTTAAACATAAAGTTACGAAAAAAGATTACCGTTTATGTAAAAACGCCTACCTAGTTCTAAATAGGTCTGAAAATTCGCTAAAACCCGCAATATCTACAAATAACATTACGAATTAAGCTCATTACTTGTACAAAATTATGTTCATGAAACATGACAGCCTAAGATGAAGGGAATATTTCTTTTATTACGCACTTCACAAACTAGATTAAGCTGCTTAAACTAACTGTAAAAATAACACAATAAGACAGAAATAACCTTTGAAAATACTAATTTTTCGACCAGAATTCAATTTGTTTGTCTGTTAAGAAAAACGTCGAGTATTATTTTTAGAGACGTGCTGAATCAAATTAGATTCAACGAAAATAATGGTTGGTAATCCTTACCCAAGCGAGTTCCACATGCAATCTAAGAGCACTCTCTAAGTAAGAGTAATATACTTCCTTCACCCGTATAAAAACTAGCTTTTGTCCTTTCTCGAGCTCTGGACTGGATGTTTACCTAATTTCATTAAAATTGGTTCGGTAGTTTTGGCGTGAAAGCGCGACAGACAGACAGCGTTACTTTTGCATTAATAATTATGAGTACTTTCATATTGTAAGACGTGATTTTACTCAGTACTTTTACACTTAATCTAAAACACTGTTTCATATTCAAAATATTAACGACAAAGTATACTTTTAGTACCTCCTAACTGCACGTTACCCATATATTTACTCACTTAACTCCATAAGTTTCAATAAAGCCATCGTTGCCTACAAAAATATTTCAGCAGCTACGCCTAAGAGATAAAGGATATTAAAGGGGAAAAAACAGTTCCGTTATATATGTTTTAAGTGTTTAACCTAACAATATACTCGAAAAACATTATCACTATACGCTCCCCACATGCTCCCACCTTGTAATATTAATATCGAGTGAAATATCAGAAGCTGTGTTGTGTATGTTACTGTATTGTTATGGGAACAGGGTTGGAATTTGTGTGACGTGTTGTGGGTATGGGGTAACTTAGAAGCGAAAGCGATTTAATGATAAAAACAAACATGCTTTATGATGAGATTCCACCAAAGTAGTTTACACGTCAGCATGAGCTCACTGTTAGCATGAACTGTCGCACAAACGTTGCAGTTTCGCGGACATTTTAGAAATGTTCGCACTCAACTTTTTACTGCTTGCTGGAGCGAGTACACTAGAAGCAACATTGGCATCAAGGGTCACAGTACCGCACACATGTTTAGGATTTCTTACTTTCATAATATTATATTCAGTTAACAGTTACAGAATATTCAGTTAATTTGCGAGAATTGCCATTTCCAGAGATAAATTATTTCTAACATATGGACACTCCAAATTAATTATGATGATCGAGATATGAAAATTAGGTATAATAATTTGACATCAAAGGCCTCAGTGGCCTTTCCAAAACCCGCTACCTATCTAACACTTGCACCACCTAACTAAAGGAACTAGTCTCAGAGGTGTATAGTTTCCTCTGGCACCGCACGACTCGGTGATACAACAGGTAATGCACAGTGTATGCCAGCTTACATACACAACTTATGCATAATGGCCGACCAGATCTACCGGGATACCGACCTAATATCAGCCATATGTACGCCAATATTATTCAGAAATTGGTAATTTGAATCTATACTTGTCTGATAGGTTTGGCAGCTTCAGACTTGGAACAATAGAGTGGGTATTGTTACCTTATTGGTCTGTGGACTTTGTGGTCTATTAATAGAAGTGTTGAGGAGGTTATACAAATAGACGTATATAACGACTTGATGTTCGTGCCAAACTTAATGGCGGTTTGCAACATCGCGCGGAAACACTGCGCAAAATACCATTTTCAGGTTTGTCAGCGGTGAAGGTGCGCGACGGGTTTAAAAGGAAATTAGTAAGGTCCACATGCTCGGAAATTTGTAGCGAGCGGCCAATAAGTTTGGCGAGAACTATGAATGCAATTTTTGCTACTAGTCTAAACTCCTTAAACACTACTAGTAGCTAGGTACATAAGTTTACAGCTAGAGATGAAATAAAAAGGCACGATTTATTTGGCCTATCAACAGTGATAAATATCAAAAATAATATCGTATTTATTAGTGACATTGAACTATGATATTTCAGACAGATGATGGAAGTGGCAACATTTTGATATTTCATAGGTGTATTAATAATTCACAGGGCGACCCTCAAGTCGACAACAAGTGACATATGATAGGTGGGACTATGTTATACCACTTTGAGGCAAGAAGGAGATATTTTATTTCTTTGTTATTCTTATTATGAAACAGTTTATACTTTGTGCTAACTTGGTGGCATGGTATATAAAATAGTTTGGGGCGGAATATGTTAAATAGTTTATTGTTACCCGCTGCAAAGCTACGACGTATAGACAATAGTATAAAAAACTTACTAATAGGTATTACAAATGCTAAAATTACTCTCTCTGCCTAGTTTTCATGCCAGAACTACTGAAGCGCTTTTAATGAAAGGGACACAGATAGTTTAACCCCTAAGAAAGGTTACCATTTCATCCGGATACAAGAGTTAGCTATCTCGGTACGCGGGTGGATCCGCGGAAAACCGCTACTATTAGACATCAAATCTTTTGTGTGCATTCCTCAGAAGCTTACCTTGTTAAGAGCCTGTAGAAACTCCCTTAGTTCACCAAGCCGTAGAACTAAATAAAAGCAACCTATCATACATTTTTTTTTTTTTCGAAAAATAACATTTATTAAAAAAAAAATATTTTTTAAAACATAAACCTATAATACATAGGTTTCATTCTCCTCCAGCAGTACGTACTTGATAGATGGCTAGCCTATCAAGCACCTCCACTTCTACTGTTAAATTGCTCCCGAGGATAAATGATTCACCCGACACCTTTCTTTTTACTACTTCATTATCCGGATAAACTATTGTTGGAAATGCACAAGAGTAATTTTAGAATTAATTTTGCTGTAGAAACTTTTTACGACTAATTTTACCACTGAACTGTAAAATGAAAAGTATCAAGTGGTAATTATGATAGTCATTTTGGAAGTTACATATTTCATACCTATAAATAAGTTACCAGACCCGACTACGAGGAAGGGTCAATGAAATAAAAAGAAATAAATAATAAGTATTTTAAATTAAACGAAAATAATTACAACAAACTTATCATAGAAATTCAGCAATCATTTATGTATAATTACTCGTTATGATACCAAAGTATAGTTTTCTGAATAAACATAATCAACGATACTTATTCGCAAATTAATGACAGGATTGGTAAAATGATGGGTAGGTGTATGAATTTAATTTATTTAAATTGTTATTTTCATGCCTTAATTAAAACTTTAGTACAGGACATCGCATTGGCTGCAAAAAATACAATAGACAAGGATAAAAAACATATATGAAAAAATACAGAAATATTTCTTAGCTCATGTTACTACGAAAGTAACTCTATCCAACTGTTAGTGCCGCCAAAACTACTGAACCGATTGAAATGAAAGATAGACAGTTTACAGCATCAGAAAGAATATAGGCTACTTTTATGACACGTGGACGAAAGCGCAACATATAGAGTAAAAAGAAAAACTCATTTTTAGGGTTCCGTAGCCAAAATGGCAAAAACGGAACCCTTATAGTTTCGTCATGTCCGTCTGTCCGTCTGTCCGTCTGTCACAGCTGATTTACTCGGAAACTATAAGTACTACAGTGATGAAATTTGATGGGAATATGTGTTGTATGAACCGCTACAAAAATATGACACTAAATAGTAAAAAAAAGAATTGGGGGTGGGGCCCCCCATACATGTAACTGAGGGATGAATTTTTTTTTTTCGATGTACATATCCGTGTGGGGTATCAATGGAAAGGTCTTTTAAAATGATATAAAGTTTTCTAAAAAACATTTTTCTTAAAGTGAACGGTTTTTGAGATATCAGCTCTCAAAGTCGTAAAAAGTATGTCCCCCCCCCTCTATTTTTATAACTACGGGGTATAAAATTCTAAAAAAAATAGAGGTGATGCATGCTAATTAACTCTTTCAACGATTTTTGGTTTGATCAAAGTATCTCTTATAGTTTTTGAGATAGGTTGATTTAACTGTAATTTACGGAACCCTTCGTGCACGAGTCCGACTCGCACTTGGCCGGTTTTTTTTTATTAACATTTAAAATAAAAATAAAAACGTGAAGTAAAAAAGATACATTGAAATACTGCGAGTAACTTGTCAAATTTTTCTTGTTGATTTCCCTAGGCAAGCATATTTTTAATCTAGACCATAACAAGGCATAAATAGGACGTTGTTGATATTAATATTTTCTTATTTATAATATCGCGACGACCTTCGTTTAATCACGTTGACTTGACGTGGGAGAATGAAAGCGGACCAATTTAGCTTTTCTGTTTCATTTTAATATCTATCTTTATTGCCTGCTTAATGTAAAAAAGGGTATAGTTTATTTATTGCTAGAATCTTCTGCTTTTTAAGAAATTTCAACTTCTTTTATACATACTGCCCCTACGACAAATAGTTTTCAAGGGACGCGGGTGAAACCACGGGAAAAAGAAATCATCATTGAAATTACATGTGATGACGTTTCATCTCAACTTTCATCATAATAAAATATGAAAACTATAATAATAATAATAATAACCCCCCCGTGGGGCCACCTTGACGTGGTGGGGGGGCTTAGAGGAGGCATGAGCATTTAATATAGAGGTCGTAACACCTAGACCCAACCCTGGAATAAGGCCAGGAGGTACAAACTTAAAAGTCGCTAACACCTTGACGAACCCTTCCAACAAACGGTCCCAAACCAACCCCTCCAATATGGAAACCAGATCTAAAAAGAAACGTATAGGGCCGCTGCCCGGGGGCGATCGCCGGGGCACACCTGGAGCTGACGCTGGGTGTCTCAGCATGCGATCCGTCAGTGGTGAGGAGTTGAGCAGGCGGACTCCCACCATTCAATATGCTACAGCCGATGAAGAAGTAGATAGGATAAATAGCCCAATAGAACCATTCAGTCCAAGCACCGCTTCTTATGTCCCTTCACTATCGTCTTCCCCTTCCACAATTAGTTTAAACGAAAATATAGTCCTTCAACAACATGTATCATTTGATACGCCTACGCCTGAGGATGTTGTGCAGGAGGCACTCGCCACTGAACCTGCACCCGCCCCAGGCACAAACCGTGCGCGAAAACGGTGGTCAGAAGAAATGAATAAATTCATCTGGCGCACGTACTTAATAGCTACCAAACTAAAAACTAATAACATTTATCTTCAACAGCTTCACGCTGAATTCTCACTGAAATTCCCTAATATGCAAGCGTCTAGACAAAGACTAGGCGACCAATGCAGGGCTATTATAAGAAATAAATTACTGTCACAAGAAATACTAGATCAAATAAAAGACGAAGTCACTATCTATTTACATCAAAACCACACAGAACCAAATACACAAACACACACTAACACTCAACAACCCAGTGGGCAGAGACGAAGATGGACCACACAACAAAATGAATCAATAATTAGAAACTACTACAAAATAACTGAAATAGAACAAAATAGATCAGCTTATCGTCAGCCCCTTCATCAAGCAGTTATAACAGAACACCCGGAATTAAACGGAGTATCAGAACAGAGAATTTCTGACCAACTCCGCGTGATAATTAATAATAAAATGATACCTGATGACAGGCTAGACGAAATACGAAATGAAGTAGCGGAAGCTATTAATGTATACAACACCGAAAATCCTCCAGTACAATCACAACACATAGCACAGTCAGAAGATATAGAAGACATACAGTCACAGTCATTACACAACACATCTTTACATTCACTAAATCAAACAAGTCTAACCCTTACTCAGAATCTCGAACCAGAGTCTCATCAAAATCAGTTACCCAATACCCACGAAATTGAAAACATTAGAGATCAGTTTAAAAACGCACTTGACAGGTTTCGTGATATAAATCCTACCGACCGACCTTACATACCAAAACAAAAAACTTCTAAAAAACTAGCCCAAATCGTAGACTTTATCAATAGAAGCATACTACCCGAATATATCACAGCAGACCAAAATTTCGAAATGACACATACCATTACCTACTGCGCAGCCTATACAGCTGCTGTCTGCAATGGGGCTAAAATTAGAGATTCTTATGTTCTACTTAATCCAACACAAAAAAGAATACCTGCATGGCAGAAGAGACTCGAAAAGAAGATAGATGCTTTGAGGAGAGATATAAGTAGAATGACAGAATATGCAAAAGGTACTAGGAGCAATAGGCTAATCTTATTAATAGACATTATAAAGAACAAATATCGAATACACTCACAACATGAAGAGCCGAATCTGAGTAATGAAGACTTTCTCGACACACTTAAACAGAAACTAAACGCAGCTTCGAGTAGGTTAAAAAGATACGTTACATGTACATTAAGAAAAAAGCAAAATTCTTTGTTTGTAAACAACGAAAAAATATTTTATAGGACCCTATCAACTAACACACAAAACAATACAAGCAGAAACACACAAGAGGTGCTAACGCCATCGGCGGATGAACTACATAGGTTTTGGTCAGGGATCTGGTCCGAACCTGTACGACACAATGCTGATGCGGAATGGCTGGACGCAGACGCTGAAATAGTTGACACAATAATACCGATGCAATTCGAGCACATACCAATAGATGTTTTCGTGGGAGTGCTTAATAAAGCTCATAATTGGAAGGCACCCGGTAGTGATCGAATACACAACTATTGGTATAAAAAATTCACCAGGTTACACCCACAACTTCACAACCACATTAACAATTTTCTACAGACACCAAATTCTATGCCACATTTCGTCACACAAGGTTTAACTTACATGATACCGAAGGATCTTAACGACTCCCAAAACCCAGCAAAGTACCGTCCAATCACTTGCCTACAGACAATATACAAGATACTCACAGGATGCATTGCAGAAGTCATACATAAACACATCACAACAGACAATAATATTCTTGCAGAGGAGCAAAAAGGATGTCGCAAGCGCAGTCAGGGTTGTAAAGAACAGTTAATAGTAGATTCAATAGCAATGAAAATAGCCATTTCTAAGAAGAAGAATATAAATACAATGTATATAGATTATAGGAAAGCATTCGATTCAGTTCCACACAGCTGGCTTCTTAATGTTCTACATCGATATAAAATACACCCGCAAATAATCCATTTCCTTGAAAGCTCAATGCAAAATTGGTCCACAACATTAAAAACAATCGGACCCACGACTACTACTACAAGTGAAATTCCGATACGCAGAGGCATCTTCCAAGGGGACGCACTTAGCCCCCTATGGTTTTGCCTTGCATTAAATCCTCTCTCCCATATGCTGAACAAGTCAAAACTCGGTTACACTATTGAAGCACCACACAAACACACAATTCTCACTCACCTCATGTATATGGACGACATAAAACTTTACAGTGACACTACACACTCGCTACATCGTCTTGCAGACATCACACAGTCTTTTTCGAATGACATACATATGGAATTCGGAATAGATAAATGCAAAACCTTCTCTGTCAGTAACGGTAAAGTCATCCAAAATAATTACACCCTAGATTCAGGCAACGTAATTGAACCCCTAGAACCACATGCATCATACAAATATTTAGGATTCCAGCAAGCTAGACAAATCAATCAGAAAGAGACCAAAGTAAACCTGAAAAAGAATTTTAAACACCGTCTTAATATTATATGCCGATCACAATTAAATTCACGCAATGCTTCGAAAGCAATCAATAGTTACGCTATTCCTGTCCTTACGTACTCCTTTGGGATAATAAATTGGTCCCAAAGTGACCTAATTAGTTTGCAACGCACCATAAACACAACCCTGACAAGCCACCGAAAGCATCACCCAAGATCCTGTGTGCAAAGAATGACTTTACCGAGACGTGAAGGCGGACGGGGTATTATAGACATAGTCAATCTGCATAACAAACAAATAACAAATCTCAGACAATATTTCTACCACCATTCACAACAATCAACGCTACACGACGTTGTAACATTAACAGACAATCACCTAACTCCACTCAATTTAGCAGACCGAAACCCACAAAAAAAAGAGAAGATTACGGACGTTAAAGAAAAGATTGCCGCTTGGAAGCAGAAGTCTCTACACGGACGGCACTACCACGATCTGCAGCAACCACATGTCGACAAACAAGCGTCGAACGCCTGGCTGCAGCGTGGCGAGCTATTCCCTGAGACTGAGGCTTTCATGATGGCAATCCAGGACCAAGTCATCGATACCCGCAACTACCAGAAGCATATAATGCGGGTCCCTAACCTTCTCACAGACACGTGTCGACGCTGCCACTCAACCCCCGAAACCATACAACATATCACGTCTGCCTGCAGATCACTGGCACAGACTGACTACAAACACCGACATGACCAGGTAGCATCCATAGTACACCAGCACCTTGCACATAAACTTAAATTCATAGAAAGGAAAACTGCATATTACAAATACAAACCGAGCACAACATTCGAAAACAATAGCCACAGACTATATTGGGACAGGACCATCATTACCGACAAGACTATACACTTCAACAGACCCGACATTACATTATTTGATAAAAATAACAAAAACGCTTACCTTATAGATATAGCCATCCCAAATACCCATAACGTCCAATCCACAATAGCCGATAAACTAACAAAGTACCAAGATTTAGCAATAGAACTCAAACGACAATGGCAGGCACAAACTATACATATAGTCCCGATAGTCATATCATCAACGGGGGTTGTGCCAAAGAGCCTTAAACGCAGCCTAGACCTACTACAGATCCCACAATACATAACCCAAACAATCCAGAAAGCCGTTATACTTAACACATGCCGAATCACGAGAAAATTTCTCACTACATCTTCTGTTTCATCTACCTACTGTATCACCTAAACCCCTGATCACGCTTGGCTAAGGCCCGTGTGATCAGATTCTTCTACCCCCACCAGGGAGAATAAAAAATATAACAAGAAATAATAATAATAATAATAACCCCCCCATGGGGCCACCTTGACGTGGTGGGGGGGCTTAGAGGAGGCATGAGCAATTAATCTAGAGGTCGTAACAACTAGACCCCACCCTGCAATAAAAGCAGGAGGTACAAACTTAAAAGTCACTAACACCTTGACGAACCCTTCTAACTAACGGTCCCAAACCAACCCCTCCAATATGGAAACTAGATCCAAGAAGAAACGTATAGGGCCGCTGCCCGGGGGCGATCGCCGGGGCACACCTGGAGCTGACGCTGGGTGTCTCAGCATGCGATCCGTCAGTGGTGAGGAGTTGAGCAGGCGGGCTCCCGCCATACAAGATGCTACAGCCGAAATCAGTTCAGAAGTAGATAGAATAAGTAGTCCAATAGAGCCCTATAGCCCAAGTACGATATCATACGTACCTTCACTCTCATCATCACCTTCAATTGTCAGTTTTAACTTAGAGAATACATCCTTGCCCGAAGGGAATGTATCCCACTCTCCGTTACCTGAGGATGTTGTGCAGGAGGCACCAGCCGCAGAACCTGCACCCGCCTCGGGAACAAGTCGTGCGCGCAAACGATGGTCAGAAGAAATGAATAAATTCATCTGGCGCACGTATCTCATAGCAACTAAGTTGAACACAAATAAAGTATACCTACAACAACTCCACAGTGAGTTTTCTCAGAAATTTCCTGAAATGCAGGCATCTCGACAAAGATTAGGAGATCAATGTAGAGCGATAGTTAGGAGTAAATTGCTACCACAAGAAACATTAGACCAAATACGAAACGACGTCACCACATACCTACAACAAACACACACCGACCAAAACACACAATCAATTACTCAACATGTAGGAGGTCAACGAAGACGATGGACAACTGAACAAAACGAATGTATTGTTAGAAATTATTACCAAATTACGGAATTAGGGCAAAATAGAACTGCCTACAGGCAACTTCTTCACCAGGCAGTCATTGCAGAACGCCCAGAATTAACTGGAGTGACTGAACAGAGAATATCAGATCAACTTCGAGTCATTTTAAATAACAACATGATATCCCAACAGAGACTCAAAGAAATTCAAGATGATATATCTAACAATACAATCGACTTCCACACAGATGACATTATTGCAACCCAACACATATCAGATACGAACACGGGAAATTCGCATGATACAGATAACCACACACTACACAATCATAACGCCCTTATGCCTGACCCACTGTCACTAACCGAATCACAAACAAACTCACAATCTCCAGCAGATGCTGAAGAAAATCAGTTACACGACACCTGCGACCCAGATAAAATAAAGGAGCAATTTAAAAATGCAATAGATAAGTTTAGTAATACTGATCCAACTACCCGACCTTTTATACCAAAACAAAAAACCTCTAGGAAGCTTGCTCAACTTGTTGATTACATTAACACAAAAGTACTACCCGAATACATTTCAAAAGAACAAGAGTTTGACAAAACTCACACACTCATTTACTGCGCAGCCTATACAGTAGCCATATGCAACGGTGCTAAGATTAGGGATTTAACGACTACGTCTACCCCATACCAGCAAAAAACACCCCCTTGGCAAAAGAGACTACAGAAAAAGATACACGATTTAAGAAGAGATATTGCTAGGTTAATAGAATACACACGAGGTGCCAGAAGCAGTAGACTAATAGTACTTGTTGAAATAATAAAACATAAATACCGAATACATTCTCAGTACGAAGAACCTAACCTAACCAACGAAGAGTTTATTGACACTCTCAAACAGAAACTCAACGCAGCATCCAGCAGACTAAAAAGATATACTAACTGTACATTAAGAAAGAAACAAAATGCTAGATTTAAAAATAATGAAAAACAATTCTATAGACATCTATCAACTGAAACACTACCTAACACAAGTAGAGGAACACAACAGATACAAACTCCCCCAGCCGATGAATTACACAGGTTTTGGTCAGGTATTTGGTCGGTGCCGGTACAGCACAATACTAGCGCCGACTGGTTAAATTCAGATAGTGAAATAGTTGACAATATTACACCCATGGAATTTGAGCATATCCCAGTGGACGTATTTATACGAGTACTTAACAAAACCCACAATTGGAAAGCTCCAGGGAGTGACCAAATTCACAACTATTGGTACAAAAAACTCACAAGAATACACCCTCTAATACACAACCACTTAAATCAATTCCTACACACGCCAAACTTAATGCCACGGTTTGTTACACAAGGCCTCACCTACATGATACCAAAAGACTCTAATGACTACGAAAATCCAACTAAATATCGACCAATCACATGTCTACAAACTTTTTACAAAATACTAACAGGATGCATAGCAGAACACTTACATGAACACATCACCAAAAACAATATACTAGCAGAAGAGCAGAAAGGATGCCGTAAATTTAGTCAGGGATGCAAAGAGCAACTCATAATAGATTCGGTTGCAATGAAAGCAGCCATAGCCAAAAAGAAAAATATTAACACCATGTACATAGACTATAGAAAAGCGTTCGACTCTGTACCACACACTTGGCTTATAGATGTTCTTAGACGTTACAAAATACACCCACAGATAATTCAATTTCTTCACAGTTCAATGCAACATTGGAATACAACTTTAAAAACAATAGGAGACTCTAACGCAGTGACACAGGAAATCCCAATACGCAGGGGAATTTTTCAAGGGGATGCGCTCAGCCCTTTATGGTTTTGCTTAGCTCTGAACCCATTATCTCATATGCTAAATAAATCTAAATTCGGTTACACCATAAATGCATCAGATAAACATACGATTCTCACACACTTAATGTACATGGACGACATCAAGCTATTTAGTGACACCACACAATCCTTGCATCAACTAGCAGACATCACACAATCTTTCTCCAATGACATCCACATGGAGTTCGGGATAGATAAGTGCAAAACCTTCTCTATTCAGGATGGTAAGATCACGCAATGCAGCTACACTTTAGATACAGGTGACATAATTGAACCTCTCGAACCTCATGCCTCGTATAAGTACTTAGGCTTCCAACAATCCCGTCAAATCAACCAGAAGGAAACTAAAGACAGTCTTAAAAAGAAATTTAAACACAGACTAAATATATTATTCCGATCGCAACTAAACTCCCGTAACACTTGTAAAGCAATCAACACCTATGCTATCCCTGTTCTTACATACTCCTTTGGTATAATTAGCTGGTCTCAGGGTGATCTACAGAGTCTACAACGTATGATCAACACGACTTTAACAGCACATCGAAAACACCATCCAAGAACTTGCGTGCAAAGGATGACACTTAAGAGGAGCGAAGGCGGGCGCGGAATAATAGATATAGTTAACTTACACAATAAGCAAATAACAAACCTCAGAAAATATTTCCATCACCATTTAGACCAATCCACACTTCACGAAGTAATAGCACTCACAGACAATCACCTAACACCACTCAATCTAGCGAATCGAAGTCAACAAAGAAATGAAAGGGTTATTGATGACAAGGAGAAGATTGACACATGGAAGCAGAAGTCTCTTCACGGGCGGCACTACCATGACCTGCAGCAACCTCATGTCGACAAAATAGCGTCGAACGCCTGGCTGCAGCGTGGTGAGCTATTCCCTGAGACGGAAGCCTTCATGATGGCAATCCAAGACCAAGTCATCGATACCCGAAACTACCAGAAACACATAATGCGCGTCCCTAATCTCCCCACAGACACATGTCGACATTGTCACTCTAGCTCCGAAACTATCCAACACATCACGTCTGCCTGCAGATCCCTCGCTCAAACTGACTACAAGCACCGACACGACCAGGTAGCATCCATAGTTCACCAACATTTAGCACACAAGTTTAATTTCATCAATAAAAAAGTAGCTTATTATAAATACAGGCCAAATAACATTCTAGAAAACAATAGTTACAGAATATACTGGGACAGAACCATAATCACAGACAAAACCATACATTTCAATAGACCCGATATTACCTTATTTGACAAAAATACCAAAACTGCTTTTCTCATTGATGTAGCCATCCCAAACAGCCACAACGTTCAGTCAACCATATCTGAGAAACTCACAAAATACCAGGATCTAGCCATTGAACTGAAACGTCAATGGCAAGCGCAAACAATCCATATCGTCCCGATAGTTATTTCATCAACGGGTATTATACCAAAAAGTTTAAAACGTAGCCTAGAAATCCTCCAGATCCCACAATTCATATCCCACATCCTCCAGAAAGCCGTCATACTAAATACTTGTCGAATCACCAGAAAATTCCTTACAACATCATCCGTATCATCCACCTATTCTATTTCTTAGTCCCCCAATCACGCTTGGCTAAGGCCCGTGTGATTGGAACTTATACCCCTTCCGAGGGAGACAAAAAAACATAAAAAAATAATAATAATAATAATAGCCCCGCAGGGCATCTGAGGCGGATGACGGGGAGTAGCGACCCCGCGGGGCTATATATCCGAGTGCTCCAGGGAGAGTATACTGTCCCCCATCTCCGGCTTGCCGGAGTGAAGCATGACGGGGGATAGGTCTCCCGCCTCTTGGCTTGCCTTCACCGGCCGGTCAGAGTGGAGTCGCTAGAGCAATGCTCGGAGGGTAGGTGCCTCGTGGTAAGTGGCGAGTGGGCCGGTGATGCTGGACCCACAGGGAGCGCGTGATCTGCGTTTAAAGTCCGCCGAGGTATCCTCACCCTTCTCAGCCGCTCATGTACCTGTTGCCCCCTTGTTGCGATTTAGCGACTGATTCCCGGGGGCCCAGTAAGTGAGTTGGCGAGTCTCCACCTGCCATTTTTACGTGTATTTATTACATTGTTATCGGCAGGTGCCATAGTTCCCGTAGTTTCCCCATTCCTAGTCCACTAGCATCCCATCACAATAGCCCAAGTAGTTTTTATCCATAGTTAGCAATAGTTTAGCACAGAACCGGGGATTGTCCTTGGGTACATTTCTATAGTGTATACAGGGATAATCGTCGGTTTTGTGTCACCATTTCATTAAAGTTGTCTCAAAAGGGCTGCAGCGTGTTGGCTTCGGCCCCACGTTCGCCTCCCAAAAATCCGGGACTCTGTAGTCCCGAGGTCTGGTAGAGACATACAAAATAATAATAATAAACATTTATTTCAGAATAAATTCCATGCTCAACCATGCGCAACTATGCTCATTAAAGACTGAAACACTTTTTTATCAAACCTCCTTAGAATAGCAAATCTCTTAACAAAAAAAAACAAATGACATAACCAGCCTGCATCACTTTCACATAACCCCATTCTTGAACCCAAAGGTGTTGAATGTAGCCGACAACACGGCAAAGCTTTCAACCCATCGGTCATGCGGGCCCTTCCGATGAAAAGTAGCCACTTAGCTCGTCAAACGCCAATCTACGTCGGGGACCGATATACTTGGTTGCACGAACGTATAGAGTAGGTTAATGTAGATGCGGTATGGTGAAGACGGGAATTGTGCCTACGAGGTAGTGGGTTTTTTGGGGTAGTATGATTTTAAATTGGTACTTTAGTTGTTGTTTATTATGAAGATATGCCAACGTGAATACCTCTTGCCTTTACGTACTGGCGGATTTTCCGCTCAGTTTTCCGCGCGACAATTTTAGAAAACAATTACGTGCCTATTGTAAAATTGGTAATTGCAGGATAATTTTGCGTGGTTACCTCTTAATAAACATAATATATTGTGTGCAGAGTAAGAGACATTAATTAATCTATCTGATCACAATCTTAATTATCCAATATCAATAAAGAAAATCGAACCTTTCAAATGATATATTTCACGTCATCTCCAAAAACAAGAAACAGTATTGTCACATCTGATACAACTACTCTATGACTAAACTATAACATAAGTAGTAATATCATAAGATATTAGACAGAATTAGTTGCAACTCAGTCTATTGGCCTTTAACGTTCGAGACGGAATTTAATTGAATAGACTTCTTGGAAAATCTTGAACATACTTTGTCGAGGTTCAAAATAGAGTTTATCTGAGTAATTTTATGTATGCTGTGAAGTTACCTCTCATAAAATATATAAATAAATCTACTAGTATATGTGTGTTGAATGAGGCATCGTAACTACGGAAACGACGAACCGATTGCATTACCTATATATTTCTTTTTAATCGGGATGGTTCTCACTTTCAATAAATTAATGAACTTTATTTAATCATTTTCAAAAGCTGATTAAAGTCAGAGTTAGGACTGTTTTTCGTTTATTCTTGGCAAACGTTTTTCGTTATTAAATCTTTATTTTATAATTTACCTAATAACAAAAGATGGAGCTACTTATCATTTTAGTACTAATAAATGGTGTGCAAAGCCTTTTCGACATTAGAGATGTGACGTCAGATGTTATGACGAGTCTACCCAAAGACTTTTCTATAGCTGTGAAGGATATAGCCGAAGGAATGCCTACTAAAGCCATAACTATTGTTAGAGGGAATTCTACGAATATCAGGTGAGATTTGAGAAAACGGTCGTGTTGTTGTTTAGACTACGAAAAAATGTCTGATGTGTATTTTCTAAGCTACGAGTATATTGTGTCTATTTTTTTGCTATTATTGAGTTAACTAAAGATGAAATTCCACTCGTAAATGTTTCTTCTGGACTACTCGCTTTAGCAAACAGTAACAAATTGTGCGCGAACATTTTCCGAAATGTCCGCGACATTGCAACCTTGGTGCGCGAACGATTATCGCTTAATCCTATATACTCTGTGTGAGAGGAGGCCTGTGCCCAGCAGTGAGACGCTGAAAAGGCAGATGATGATAAGTAGTAACTCGCGCTTACATATTCTTCGAACAAATGCACGCGTATTTACATTGAGACATTGCAGTACCCTTTTAAAATAGTATCAATTTATTGATGTTAAAAAGGCTTTACTGTTTACAGGTCACAAGACATATTCGAGTTGCTCTGCTTGTTAAGCCAACACAAAGTGCTCACTACAAACTTGGACATCGCTACAAAGGAAAACAAACAAAAGGTTTATATTTATTATATTTCGCAAAAGAAACAAAAAAATATTTCCAAGAGTGTTTTCATTTTATATATTTTCAATGAATTGTGAAATGATTGTCACTTTCTGTTAAATTATTTACTGATTTTCCTCTTCTTATTGTGGCGAGTTAGTTAAGTTGAACACGCCACATCAGAAACTATCCATCCAAAATATTTCAGTGTATTCAGATTCCATTTATAGACGAATCTTAATATTATAAGCAATTGAAATGTAACGAACAGTTTTATCCAAGCGCAAACAAGGGCGCGAGCGAAAAAGAATAGGTAGGTAGGTACCCTTGGTTTTTTAACAAAGAAGATTTTTTTCTACCAGGTATTAGGGCAAATTTTCAATCAATCATCTATCTAATAATAACATATAGGTAGATTTATTACACAAAATTGTACACAAACCCACTACGACTACTTTATAGATTAAATCAGAATAATATTTGAAACCTAACAACCCGTTTCCGAAACACCACGCCTGATAACGATTTTGTACTAAAATCTAACGTATATCTGTTTATTGTTGTTTTGTTACAGTATTACGAGTTTCTGGGAAAGGCTTTGGATGTGTCAGATCAAAGGACCAGTCTGATTCTGTGCGAACCTTATGAATGCGAGAATATTCTTTTTGAGGTATTTTTTTCTATTAAAATATATGTTGTGTTAGTACTTTTATTAGGGCTAAATCATAAATTAATATTCAAAAACTGTACAACAATGAAAAAATTGACGAATACATAACTACTCTTTTCTTAAAATCAGTTGAAAGTGTCGTGGGCAGAGTTACCAAAAAGTTTGTAAAGAACATAATTCAAACCTCATTTGTAATTGAAGTCAAGTCATTTGTTTTTTAGTGTTCAAATTTTGAATCGAGGCAGATCGAATTATTTTATTTAAATGTCAAGATCTAAAAAAGTTCTTAACATCGGTTCTTAATAAATTCTTTTGAATGTAAAATAGAATTCATGGACAATAATATTTTTCAAAACGCGTATCGTTTAATATTAGTAATTAAACGAACTAACGTTTCCTTACTTGGGATATTAGAAGAACGAGTGCTAACTTTCTCGGAAATTGACAAATAAAAACTTAATAGGCATATAAAATGAAGAAATAAAATCTACTTTTAAACAAAAATATTTAAAACAGTAATCCCTCATCCCGTTGTTCGACGATAACATCGGAACGTACTTAATATCAATTTCCGTGGATTTCATTAATTAAAAATATCTCGTTGACTGCATTAATAAATCACTTTTTGTCTCTCTATTTGAATTTATTAACGGTTCTGAACATTATTAAAAGCGTGCAACTGTATCTGTTTCAACATACAATTTTAATTTACAACACAAACATTATTTATTCTGAATATTAATTTATTCAGGATCCATTGAAATTGGGATATAAAAATCCCATGTATTGTAGAATTTAAATGACCATCGGTATTACCTAGAAAGTGACTGTATCAATTCCAGGTAATTTTTTTTTATCTTCCTAGCTATTCCCGCGCCTCCACCCGAGTCTCAAGAAACTACTACTGCATAAAAAGTAGCCTATCTCCCAGTAACAGTGAATGAATTTTTCGAATCTGTTCAGGAGTTTCGGGGCTATTCCAGTAAATGGTACCAAAACATACAAAATACGCTTTATTATATTAGTACGTATAGAAATATAGATGACTGAAAACTATAATCCATAGCACTGATGTTACCCGGGCTACCGATGAGGTCTGCGATCAATAGCAGGTAGATTAAAATGACGGCAATGCTACCTGTGATTCCAAGTTCCGCGGTACACCACAAACTACCGCGGTAGTTGCCAAATAGCAGAGATTGTCGGCAGAAGCACTACTATACTTTTGGAAATTATTTTTTTGGGAATATTGGATGTTGTTGGAAATTAAATATGAATCAATGATAAACATTTTACTACAAAAAAAAATATCGAATTCTAAAAACACAAAAAAAAAAATTATTTGCATTCCCACAATATTTTATATCCGATTATTTCACAACTAAGAATGTGATTTCTTCTATGCCGTTAAATAAGTAAATAAACACAAAAAAATCATCCACAAATAATTTTGCTAAAACGCGAATTAGTAAAGCAACGAGTTTCAGAATATGAATTGAAACCGCAGGGGCTATGTCCGTGGTTGTCGATGGCGCCCTACCTACTGATACCCGTGAGGTTGGCGGTGCACCATCAAGTTCGCCGCCAACCTCACAATTCTGAAAACACCTTCAATATTGGAATATTATTTAGTAGATAGACTTACTAGCGATAATCAAATTAATTGTGTTTCACGTTTGTTTTATTTTTGGCGAGCAGTGGATGGATGCGAGATGCCCAAAACCGTTTGGTTTGGGGGGGGAGGGGTTGTTTGTCAAATGTTACGCTTTTGCTTTTAAACCTATTCGGATATTTAGGATGGACATAGTAGTAGTAAGACACGAGTAAAAGCACGAGCACCTCGTGTAAGCTAGTAGGTGTAGACGATATATTTTTTTCCAGTTGACAGAAAACAACCTAATCCACAGCATGATACTATACTTCTTCTACTGGTCGTACGGGCCGGTCAGTGAAACCTTCCTAATGACCATGAAAGAAGCTATGAGGGTCGCTGTCATCACCAACCCGAGAGAGAGCGTGTAAGTTCTTCCTAATACTAGCTTCTGCCAGTGGTTTTACCCACTTCTCGAGGAAACTTTTTCTCGCACCCGGATTAAAAGAAGCCGGCATTACTTTTCTATATTAATGACAAGTTTTATCTGGACAAGTTTCATAAAAACATACATTTTAAGATAGTAGAAAGTTTAATACATAATATACATACATAACACCTACCTGCTGGTAAAATCAGATCTATCGGAATCTTACGCGCCAGATAAAAGGAATTTTGGAATTATTTACATGAAATCCTTTGAAATTATCACATCAGTAGAATAATAGTATACACTGTTAATTATGTGTGTGGAGTTTTGTTAGCTTCAAATGCTTCAATTATATTTTCCCTTGGCCCTAATATTTATTGCAGTATTGCATCATTCATTTAGTTGGAGCATGGATGCATCACATCTAAAATTAGCTAGTTTCCTATTTCATTGGCTTTACCAATGTGGTTGATCAAAACCAACACACAATGTTTAACTTGTACATTTTTATTAATTGCAAACACTGCCACAATTAACTATCAAGCCGATAAATCATTCAACGCCAAATAGAGTAAAAATAAATATACTCGTTATCAACGGAACAATAGGGTTGGCTAGACTTTATTGCTGTGGTCGACGGCGCAGCAAAGAGTTTGTCTAGCACTTCACTCAGATTTGACATTGACAGTTTTGACAGACGTAAAAACGCGGGAAATATTACACTTTCACTATACTGTATGTAACCCTTTGATTTTTGTTTTGTGAAGTTGAGATATCCCAGGGTTTTGCTTGCTTGTAATTATTGAAAAAGGATTCGAATTTTGAGTTGGTGGTGTTCACATGTGGTTTTCTTCTCAACGCAAATTTTGAGCTATATTTGTGCTTTTTTGGTGTTTTCTGTGGTGCCTGCTTAGTTTTGAGTGTGTTTTATATGTAGATTTGTGTTTCATTATTCATCATTTCATCATTTCATCTGTAAGTAGTCTTGTATTTTAATTAATTTTGTGCGACGTCGGCGTATGCCAATAAATAAACATGGCGGACAAACAGGGGCCGCCGGGACGCCCTCCCGACCCCTCATGTACTTCTGCAATTGAAACAGTAATGACCGTCCCATTGTCTAAATTTGAGGCAATGGAAGCGGAAACTTCAACTCATAAGAGAAAGCATCCTAGTCAGGACGAGGATGTTACTGATGTTAATAATGTTAATGCTACAAAACGCGACCGAGTCACCCCTCCATCATTGGTGTCACGTTCCAAGTATACCAACTTAGATAGGGAGCCATATCTGGTATATGTTTCCTTCACGGATTCAGACTCCACTTCTGGATCCACCCTTCACCCCATAAGATTTGGTCAATTAATGCAAAAATTAAACATTAAGAATATTAAATTAGGCGGGATCAAGAGAATTGGCAGAAATAAGATCTCGGTGGAGTTTGAAAGCCATGAGGATGCTAATATCTTTATTGAAAGCCCAGCTATTAAGCTCAAAGGTTTTGTTTCTACTATTCCCACCTTCAACATCACAAGGATGGGGGTAGTGAAGGGTGTACCAACTGATTGGTCAGAATTAGAGGTCATCGATAATCTTAAGTCCCCCCATGCTAAAATGTTGAAGGTGAGACGCTTAAATAGGAGGGTTGTCAATGAAGGTAAGTCGGAGTGGGTCCCTACATCAAGCGTGGTCGTCACATTTGATGGTCAGGTCCTCCCGGATCGCGTCTTTTGTTTTTATAATTCGCTCCCTGTGGAGACATATAACTACCCCACTGTTCAATGTTATGCATGCTGCAAATACGGGCACACTAGACCCAATTGCAGGTCTAAGCCACGATGCTTCCGTTGTGGTGGGGATCACCTTGGGGACGGTTGCTCTGTTGAGGATCCCAAATGTTTATATTGCTCTGGCTCTCATCCCGCTAATAGCAGACACTGCCCAGAGTTTATCCGTCAGAAAAATATCAAAGCGTCCATGGCCAAAGACAACATTTCCTACTCTGAAGCTGCCAGAATTCATGCCCCTTCCTTCCGTTCCTTTGCAGATGTTACGGCTTCAACCCCTATCACTCAGACTATTCATCAGATTCTCACACAGGAACCTCGTTCCCCACGTCCCCCTCCCCCTAATTGCATTTCTCACTCCCAACCCTCCACTTCATCATCCTACAAAAAAACTATTTTGACCCGCCCTAAACCTCACCCCTCGCTGCAGCCTGGCTATGACCGAAGGGCTCACCAGGACATTATTAATAGCTTCTCGTTCTCCCCTTCGCCTAATGGTTGTGCTCTTCTGGATTCTCCTCCTTCTGAAAAAGATCATGTACAGACCATACAATCTATTATACGTTTACTATCCTCTCTACTCGTTAACTTTCCTCTACCTGACCACGTTGCCACAAATTTAATAAGCTCCATTAAATCTCAGCACATTCCATCTTCTACAGTGGAATACCAGAAGTCTGATCCCAAAAAAAAATGAAATTGCTCATTTAATTAATCAGTACAAACCGGCATTGTTTGCAATTTCTGAAACATGGCTAAAGCCACATCTCGTGTTTAATATGGCTGGGTATAGCGTGCTTCGGGATGACCGTCTTGACGGTTATGGCGGAGCGGCTATACTGGTTAATAATGTTCTCCCATTTTCCCCCTTATCCCTTCCCCCACATGGAGATGAGATTAATGCCGTAGGTGTTAATATTGTCGGTGTTAATGTTATTTCTGTCTATATACCCTCTCCTGATTCCTCTTGTTTCCAGTATATACGTTCTATTTGCTCTTTATTTTATCCTGTAATTTTTCTAGGTGATTTCAACTGCCACCACTCTCTGTGGGGATCTGACCATTGTGATAGTGCGGGTAATGAATTAGTGAATCTGCTGGATGACTTGGGGTTATGTGTTATCAATGATGGATCTTTCACGCGCCTTCCTAGACCTGGACAATCGCTAAGTTGTTTAGATCTAACACTGTGTTCAGCCCGTTTGGCCGCTGATATGGTATGGAAAAGGCTTAACCTAACACATGGTAGTGACCACTATCCTATATGTACTACTCTCACCACTAGGTGCCTTCCGCAAAAGGAAAGCCCCCCTCTTTTAAAGTACAGGCTGTCTGATGCTAGGTGGGACCTGTACTCTCAGATCCTTGAGGACGCAATCCATACCTTGCCCCAGGTGTCTTTTGACAACCTTGACGTCTGTATTTCGCAACTTTCTGATGCCATTTCATCAGCCGCTGATGAGAGCATACCTCTTAAGAATTCGGCTTCTGGAAAAATATCATCCCCGCCTGGTGGGACCGCGAATGCACCAGCATCATCAAACTCCGCAATGAAGCTGAACAGAGCTATGCTCTCAACATGGCTATTGAAAACCTGGTGGAATATAACCGGATTGTTGCGAGATCCAGACGCCTACTTAAGAAAAAGAAATATGAAGGTTGGAAAAAATTCTGTTCTTCGCTTTCCCCCTCCACTCCTTCTTCCATGATTTGGCAAAACTTTAGAAGATTTAAACGTGGTTGTTCTGTTCAAAATTCTTCAACTATCCCCATTGACCTAGCAGATTCTTTTCTTTACAAGTTAGCCCCTTCGTCTGTCCCTTTTGTAACAGAATGCCCTTCTGCTCCCAGTAGTGAGGTCATGTCGGTAGACCCGTTGGAAGCCCCCTTTTCCATTTATGAACTCAATGCCGTGCTCCAGCATGTCAAGGACACTGCACCTGGTATCGACGGCCATCCATATTCTTTTATAAGAAGTTGGGTGCCTGCGGACGCCAATACTTGTTGGACATCATGAATACTTGCTTCACTCTGTCATATATCCCTGATAGCTGGAAAACACAGTTGATCATCCCCATATTGAAACCTGGGAAATCCCCGGATAGTCCAGATCACTTTCGTCCTATTGCCCTTTCTCCAGTCATAGGCAAAATTATGGAGCATCTTATTAAAAACCGATTGGAGTGGTTTGTGGAGAGCCGAGGTGTTTTATCTAAGTCGCAGTTTGGCTTCCGAAAGGGGGCAGGTACCATGGACAGTGTTAGCATCCTGACAACTGATACCCGGATAGCATTCAGTAGAGATGAATCGGTTTTAGCGGTCTTCCTAGACATAACAGCGGCATACGATAATGTCCTTCTTTCGGTTCTCAGGGAAAAACTACGGAAGCTGGGTGTTTCTGAACGGATGCTGCATTGTACATGTAACCTGCTCTCTGGTCGTAGGGTCAAGATTCGTATCCCTGGAGAAGATTCCGATTGTAGAACGGTCTGGCGTGGGCTTCCTCAGGGTCCGTTCTTAGTCCGCTACTTTATAATATTTACACCTCGGATCTTCATGATTCCCTCAACTTGGATTGTCAGATTCTTCAATATGCGGATGATCTGTGTTTGTACATCCCTACTTCATCTATTGAAAGAGCTAGTGAGTCCATGCAAATATCACTCAATTCCTTAAATCAGTGGTTAATTGACCATGGCCTTGTACTGTCTGCTCCAAAAAGCTCTGCGGTTGTCTTTTCACGTAAGCGTACTGTTCCTCATGTCAACCTTAAAATTGAAGAATCTCCCATTGAAGTTGTTAATAATGTGAAATTTCTTGGGGTTATATTGGACTCTAAATTGTCAGGGTGTTTCATCTCAACTACATTAGCCTTAAGTGCGAGAAGAAACTTAATATGCTTCGTGCGCTAGCAGGAGTCTGGTGGGGTGCTCACCCCTTCACCCTAAAATTGGTATATAATGCTACAATAAGAAGCTTGCTTGATTACGGCTCCTTCTTATTTGAACCCTGTAATAAAGTTGCTATTGCTAAGCTGGAGGCCATTCAGGCTAAATCTCTTAGAATCGTTTTAGGGTGCATGAGGTCCACCCCTAAAAACACCTTGCAAGTGGAGAGTGGCGACCCCCCTCTTCTCATCCGTAGACAGTATTTAGCCGACAAGTTTCTTTACAAGACTTATTTCCTCAGTGAGCACCTGCTTCTGCCTAGGCTGTCAACTCTTGAAGGCCTATGCAGGCAGAGTGATTACTGGAGACATAAAGCCCCTCCTCTTTTAGTTAATTCCTTTCGAAAATCCTTGAAATTAAGGATAATTCCTTAATCTCTCAGCAAGATAAACTTCCCTTGTATTCCTGCTCCTTTGGCACGTGTAACTTTGTGCCAAATGTCTCCTATATTGACATTAGGAAAGATACTGCAAACGCAAATGCCCATTTTCTCTGCACTATAAATGACAAGTGGCCTGATTATTATAAATTCTATACGGATGCTTCAAAATTAACCACTGATGGAAAGACTGGTGTTGCCGTATACAACTCTAACTCTCAGATATTTCTCCAATTTCAATGTCCTCCTGAGTCATCGGTGTTCACGGGAGAGTGCATTGGGATCCTCGAGGCATGTTTATTTATCTCCTCTCACCCTGCTATTAAAAAAGCAGTGGTTTTCACTGATTCCAAAAGTGCCCTGGATGCGATTGTTAAAAATTCGTTTAAGGACCATCTCCGTAGCCCAATTATCGTTGAAATTAAATCAGTATTGCTTTTGTGCTCTACAAAGGGCGTGGAGATTGTATTGGTATGGATTCCTAGTCATGTTGGTATTAGAGGTAATGAAATTGCGGATGTATCAGCCAAAGGTGCGATTAGTAGCAGCATGGCTGATAAAAAACACTACTCGGTGCAGATCTATGACCTGGCTCATAAAGCTAAATCAGACCTATTCCAGTCCTGGCAAACTGACTGGTCCGAGTCCAGTAAGATGAAAGGTGGTCTGTTTGCCTCTATTCAACCATCCATTCCTGCGAAGCCTTGGTTTTATAAACATAAAAAAGTATCCAAGACCGTTATTTCCGTTATCTGCAGAATACGTATTGGTCACTGTTGCTCCCCAGTTTTCTTAAACAAAATAAGAGTTCGGGACTCCTCACTCTGTGAATGTGGTCTAGATGAAGGCACGCTTGATCATATCTTTCTTAATTGCCCCCTGAATGATGCTTTCTCTTTTGATCGTGTCATTGCTAAACTAAAAATTCAATACCCGGTAAATGTTCGTCATCTTCTTTCATTCTTTCCTAACCCTCTAATGGTAAATGCTTTTGTTAGATTTATTTCTTCTAATAATGTTAAATTGTAACAGTGTTTATATCTTTCATAATGGTAATATGTAATGTGTATATAATTACTTGTGTACTAAGTTAATTTTAGCAAATTCATTAATTATAGTGTATGTATTTTGTTGCAGGCTCGATATCCTCCACCAGAAAAGTTGGAATTATTTTCTTACATTAATTTCTATATATTTTTCTTTTTCTGTTTCATATTTTCCCATGTGTCGTCACTAGCTACGCGAGTCTGGCAGAAATTGCCGTCAAATACGGCAGATAAAAAAAATGTAACCCTTTGCTATAATGAAAAGGAATTTTTGATTCTAGGGGTCTATATTATTAGATTAGATTTTTTCCTTAACAATCACTCATCTTGTCTAAGATCTGTTTGGTAAGGCTGGATATACAAATCAGCAGCACAAATCGTGATTATCGCACATTTCTTCTCCATTATTGATAAAATTAATCAACAACATTAAAACTCACAATCATCTTTTTCTAACTTCACAAGTCGGTACATCACATTAACGAAATTACCAAAAACATTTAACAAACTGTTAAAACTGGGGCCGTATATTAAAACTTGGGCACCCCTGCACTAGAATATAATGGAAATCATGATGAAGCAGTAATGAATGGATAATGAAATAATTGAATAAGTAGATACCTACCTACATTGTAATTGGGTTACCAGTACAAGCCGAGGTCTATGGAATGCGGAAAAAAATATGTTATTAAACTGTGAAGATTGTACATTTTGAGTTTTTGAAGAGATTATTGCTTTCTTAATTAGGCCCCTTTTTCCAGAACTTTTTCCTTTTTTATATAAATAGTGTAAACTGTAATAGCTACCTACCAATTCTTAGGCCTTTCTTAGGCTTCTTTAAATCTAGGGCCGTGCAATTTTCACCTCAATATGATTATTTTATTGAATACTACTTCAAAATAGATATAAAATTACTTCTAAATATTCGTAAAGCCTGTAGTTAGTCATGCTTTTTACTGGCTAAAGTTTTATACAAAGGATTTCGATGGAAAAGGAAGACGATTCTCAAGTCAAACCTTACAGTTACCATCCAATGATATTTCGTTGTACACAAACCGCTCTCCCAAAACTACTTTAAACACAGTTCACTACCATTTAATAGCATTTTCCAGGCTTTAATAACCCGGTAACACTCAATAACTCTCTCATTTAATGATGAACATCGCTTTCCGCTCCATTTGGAACGCTAACCGATTTCACACAGCATAGTGACGTCATAACTCTGTAAACAAATGCGTGTTTAAATATTTTGACATTTTGACGTTTATAATGCATATTTTGTTATTGTTTAGTGTTTTAGGTTTAAACAAATAGCGCTTGTTTTCGATTATATTGGCATAATGTGCTTGACAAGCGTGTAGCGATGGTCAGTGAGAATTTTAGCGTGCGTTGCATTTAATCGTGGAACGTTTGTTTTTTACCAGCTGTTTTCCCAAGGTTTTACCCGCATCCTAGGGGAATTTCTTCCAGTGCCCGAATATAATATAACCTTCACATGTTACTTGGGAAAAGTATAGCTTTCCAACAGTGAAACACTTATTCAAATTGGTTCAGTAGTTTCGGGCAACAAAACAAACAAGGTTACTTCTTTATTATATTAGCATAGAAGTAGAGATAGCCCCAAGGAAATGCTTTTTATATCCAAACTGTTTGAGCTAGGCTGTTCATACTGATATTTCTAGTACGTTTAATAAGTCTATCTATATTCTAGATCATCCGTTTTTCTAAGAACCAAGTGACCACGCCGATAAGCTCCTGCTAGCTATAGGTATTAGAGTGAGTCGTTAAAGAGAGTGAGCAGTCCACACAATACATACTGTCTGGCAGCACGTCAACCATATGAACGTCTCGAACAATATTTCTAGTACATTCTTGTACACAAGTTTTATTCATCTTTATATAGAAAAAGTCTGGACTGGAAGCCGACCCCAACATAGAAGTAGTTGGGAAAAAGCTCGGAGAATAATGATTTATCAAAGGATTAACGGAAACCATCTTTATATTGAGAAAGTCGTTAAATTTTGTTTGGTTTAAAAAAGCATTATAACTATAGGATACTCTTACAGGCCTATTGCCACAAACTGTAGAAAAATTCTTCCGGCTATGATACTTTACACAAAATATTCTAGACAGGCCGTAAGCTGAAACTTTCATGATAAAAATATTTTCATTTTCGCGTTTTTCTTAGCTCTTGTTCTGCTACGTAATTAATGAAACACACCATGCACATTGTATTAATGTAACGCAGCATATCTCGTCTTTATGAAAAAATGACCACTACAACGTCATTAAACTCTTAACTGCCCAAACCCTTCTGCGTCCACCAGTACGCGACATCGTCTGATTGCCCACCACTCCGCCTAGGGGTATTTCTAAAAATTACATTTCTCCCCACTGAAGTTCAATAGCTCCAACGAATACAAAGTCCCGAACAATCACGAAGCTTGTAATTCAATTGGGATGTTCCCCGATTGAGACTTGGCCAACGTTATTTTATAAACGCCAAAGAAAACATTGAGGGACTTATTATTTATTAGCTTACCACAATAAAGCTGTCATTCTTACTTTTATAAGAAGGTTTTACGTGGAAATATTGTTCAATAAGGTTCGTGCTTAATTTACTTGTCTTCTGTAATTACATTAGGATTTTCTTGAATTAGTGTCAATACAGTTTGGTTTGTTTAATTTGTTTTTTATTTTTGAGAAAGAAAAAGCAATGTTCTTTAGTCCTAAATGGTGTTTGTTATCAAATTATGAATAAGCCAAAATGATTGATGTAATAACAAATATTGGATGTTAATTTTGGATAAAATTATTGTTTCACCTCTACCTGACTTTTCGAGTAGGCGCAAATAATTTAATTTGTT
Organism: Helicoverpa armigera; assembly: GCF_030705265.1. Classification (NCBI taxonomy): domain Eukaryota; kingdom Metazoa; phylum Arthropoda; class Insecta; order Lepidoptera; family Noctuidae; genus Helicoverpa; species Helicoverpa armigera. The sequence goes on along the minus strand of NC_087123.1, from coordinate 2,164,357 downwards.
TAAAATTAGAAACTCCTACGCACCATACCTATTGAGACAGTTTACATAACATTCCTTATTAAAAAAAATAAAAAGCCACCTGTCACAAGCTGAAATACTTGAAGATCATATTTTATCATCATCATCATCATTTTATCCAATTGCCGTTAACTGTAATTTTTTATTTTGTTTTAAAAAGAGTGTCCATGGAGTTTCTTGCGGGTTCTTTTCCATGAGACCAACTCTTTGGATCCGTGCAACTAGTTTGACGTTTCGAAAGAGCTTTTATAGGCGTATATGAAATAAACAAATTGACTTGACTGACTGCTGAGCGAACAATTTTTAAAGGTACCCCTATTTTCCTCAAGGTTCCGCATCTACTACAACCAGGGCACCCCAGACCGTCTGAACCACTTGACCCTGGTGAACTGGTGGGCGGGAACCCTGTACAAGTCTCCTGTCCTGCCACCCACGGACAAGGTCTACCATAACTTCAGAGGAAGGGTCTTTGAAGTTCCTGTGTTGCATGTACGTTGAGGTTATTTATTAGGCGCATTTTTTATGAGTATTGAAAATAATAATTTAAATAATGCACGCAGAACTGCAGTAGAGCATTTTTACAATCGGATTAAATTCGGCAAGTATCTTTACGTATAAAAAGTAACAAGATTCATAAGAATTCCTTCAGCCATTTGCATGTATGAAAAAACAAAAGCTAGTTAAAGTAATTTAGAGAAATAAAAGTACATATCTATTAAGTCCACCAAAAGTTTAACAGTACTTTGTTAGATCATTAATCAAGAACCGGGATATCATCAAACCAATTTGCAAACGTTACGCAAACAAACTAGTGAATTTATCTGTTAATATAATTTAATTTACCCCCGCAGGCACCTCCATGGCATTTCGTGAAATACAACAATGATAACACCATCACAGTTACCGGGGGTCGCGATGACAAACTCCTAGCTCTCATGTCCAAGAAACTCAACTTCAAGTAAGCCAACAAATTATGACGTCACACGCCTTCACAAAATGTCTTCACCCCCAACAAAAACAAATTAAAATCGCAAAGCTATTTACGTCACTAATTAAATACTTACACGAGTTCACCTTTAATACTTTTCCTTTTCTAATTAAAACTGATCATGGGCAATTTAAGTTTTGTTCTCATCAAGCGATTATAAACTCTACGCCTCAAAGTTTAAGGTTGAATTTTCTTCAGGTATAGATACTACGACCCACCAGACAGAAGCCAAGGGTCGAGTATTTCAAGTAACGGAACTTTCAAGGGCACTCTGGGCCTGATCTGGAAGCGGGTAAGTTTTCTTACAATAAGTACTAGGAAAATAATTTCTTAAGGAAAAGGAAAATACTTGGTAACAATACAGCAAACATTGCTTATTGTGTCTTTATTTTCGATTATAACTTTATGAAAGAAGGGTCTTTTTGCGGTTCCTTAAAGATTATAGTATTTTTTCGTTACCGTGATTAATATTAGGCTACTCAAATAACGAAACCTTTTTGGCTTTTGTCACACATAACATAATTAAAGTAGCTTCACAATATATTGTCCCTTATATATAAGGCCTTCTATATTGGCCCTTAAATATATGGGCCATGTTCAGAACAATGCTCAAGCTTTGTTCTTCGCTATTGCTGTTGAATCTGTTTGTGCCATCATTATAATACAGGCAATGTATATAATATGGTATGTATGTACCAAGCTAACCCACAAGTAAAATCCGCAGAAAGCAGATTTCTTCCTGGGCGATGTAACAATGACATGGGAAAGACTACAAGCAGTGGAATTCTCGTTTATGACCCTAGCGGACTCTGGAGCTTTCCTCACTCACGCTCCAGCGAAATTGAGCGAGACTCTGGCAATCATCAGACCTTTTCAGTGGGAGGTAAGATTTGTGATATTTTCATTGTATATATGTTGCATTGCAGATATGTTTTTTCTGATAGTCATATTGTCAGTAAATTGTCAAACATTTTTTTTAATCACTCAACTTTTGACTATTTTAGTGGTCATGAGAGAAGTCAAAATATATTGATTTCTGACACTTACGCGAATATTAGACATTTAAATAAAACTACTTTTACGGATTTTATCGCGGTTATATTATATTATTTAATCCCGACGTTTCGGATCCTTTACAGCATCCATGGTCACGGGCAGACTAAGGTGTTGGTCGTCTTGATATATTAGTTACAAACAGCTACCCTACATTTTGTTAATTATTATTGATCCGATTCACAAAACAGCTGGTATCCTTTCGAGCATTGATTGGATGTTTTTAATAATTTCTATGATCATTCAAGCAGGTGGTTTGACAAATATAAATTTGGATGTTTTTAATTTCAATACTCGCGGCGGTTGGAATCGGAATCGCAAGTTTTTGGTTTGCCAAATCTGATGTAATGCTGGGCCTTGTCAGGTGTGTTCACATTGACTTCTGGCGGCGGTGTTTGACTCGCGATGTGTTCTTTACGCCCCTCTCTGCTGATTTAGTTTGGCCTATGGAGAGTTGTCCAGTACAACATGTTGAGCCAGCACACCAGCATGAAGATGACAATGTGGACACATGTGGGTATTTGTTTTTCAGTGATTCGGATAATCAAACGCTAAAGGTTCCCGACTGTGAAACCCCAAAATTCAATTCACTATGGAGTCAGAGGCAAACAACTCCTTGCTTCAGATGTTTTGCTATCCGTAACCCCAATAACACCTTGAGTCACACTTGTATCGGAAGAAACCCATACAGACAACCTTCATGGTGAGTCCCACCACCACCCAACACAGTTATCTACCGTTGGTAAATCATTGTTTCAGAGAGCACGTGGGATCTGCGATGAACAACACCTGTGCTGAGCTTCAACATGTTAAGCAAGTACTGCACGACAACAAGCTCCGAGTACCGCGCCCTCGTCGCAGAACCCGCGTGAAACCAGCCACAGTTGAGCGTCTACCTGCTGTTCTTCCATACATAAGAGGAGTCACAGACAAGATTGCTACATCTTGAAGCGAGCTTCAATCAAAACCTACTTCGCCGCTGAAGAAGATTAGTCAATTACCACCTGTCAAGTGTCACATACCTCTACAAGATGCGGTGTATACAAGCTTGAATGTGATTGTGGTCTCTCTACATAGGCCAAACTAAAAGAAGCATAGGGACCCGCGTAAAGAACACATCGCCGATGTCAAACACCGCCGTTCCAGACAGTCAGCAGTTTGTGAACACACACTAGACAAGGCCCAGCATTACATCAGATTTGATAAACCACAAGTCCTGCAAAAGAAAACCGATTCCTACCTAGGATGATTCGCGAGGCTATTGAAATTAAAAAACATCCAAATTTCAATAGAGAAGATGGCTGGGTCATACCACCTGCTTGGAATCCCATCATAGAAACTATTAAATCAAAATCCAAGCCTACAACTGCTCGACCTAAGGATACAGTTAGCTCGTTTTGCGTGAATCGGATTGTCAATAATAATTAACAAAATGTAGGGTAGCTGTTTGTAACTAATATATCAAGACGACCAACACCTTAGTCTGCCCGTGACCATGGATGCTGTAAAGGATCCGAAACGTCGGGATTAAATAATATAATATAACCGCGATAAAATCCGTAAAAGTAGTTTTATTTAAAAGTCAAAATATTCATATTAATAGCTTCAAGTTCCCAACTTCTTCAGCTTGCTTCTTAAAATGAAATGCTTGTTTAACTTCTGCCTAATATTCGTTCTGTAAGTTTTTTTTGATTGACAGGTATGGCCTCTAGTTTTCGCAACACTACTAGTGACTGGTCCAGCGCTCTGGATTGTGATAGCTGCCCCGTCGCTATGGCAACGACGTGAATGTGACCAGCTCGGACTCTTTAGCAGTTGCTGTTGGTTCACCACTACACTGTTCTTGAGACAATGTGAGGATTTTTTGTAAACATTGTACATTAAGGTCCCTTGTATCTCGGAGAGCATGGAAATTTATTCATGGAACTAATGTTGAATTATTTTGTGTAAATAACCCGAAATAAACGAATCAAATCTTGATACGCTTGCTAATACGACATAGTATGAGGAATTTTAGATAATAGCTTTTTTAACTTGAAGAAAGGTAAAAAAATATTTATTTCAAACTAGATGTTAGAATTGCCTTATGCACCGCAATTACATAATACCTCTTTATCAGAATTTGAGGCACAATATCTTCATCTCTCTCCTCTCAATATCATACTCTAAAACATTTTTACAGCATCCAGCAAAGAACCTTCCAGTACCCACAAGGCTCGACTCGTCTCAGTCCTGATCTCTCTCGGAGCGACCTACGTCATCGGCGACATGTACTCAGCTAACCTCACCAGCCTGATAGCCAAGCCTTCGAGGGAACGACCTATTGGAACCTTGCAGGCGCTTGAGGAAGCAATGAGGGATTATGGATATGAGCTCGTGGTGGAAAGCCATAGCTCGTCTTTGGCTATTTTGGAGGTAAGTACTTAAAGAGAGTTAGAAGATATTACTGTGTTTGTTCTTGTTTAATGCTTTTTTGGAAAATAATTGAGCAATAGATAGAACTATGTCCAAGTGCCCAGGAAGAAAACGCTATTGTGTATAATCAAGACATAGGTAAATTCTAATATAATGAAGATTTTTTCTACCACGAATAACTAGAGAAACGATTGTTTCGAACTTCGACGCCTAATAAGGCAGTTCTTTGATTCGTAGTTTTTTAAAGGTTGTATGTGCGTGTCTTTAGTATAGAGAGTAAATTTATTTCGTAAGACAGTAAAAGAATTTTATTTTTTCACATTTTACTTTTAATGTTTTTCAGAATTCTCTTTTTAGCGTGCACATTTAAAGTTCTGCTAAGCGTATCAATATTTTTATTTAGAGTTAAGCTTTTTACGCTACATAACATGGCAATAAATCCGATCTAGGTGAATAATCCTGGATTAAGCTTCACTGAAATCTGTTAAAAATGAACAAAATGATGTTTTTTTTTTATTTTTCGAAGTAAAAACAATTTCTGTTTTCATTTACACGTACCCAAAAGTATTTTTATGAACGCATAGTAAAAGCAATCCATTACATACTGATAAAAACATTCCTAGTAAAAATTTACAGCACTGAATTTATAAGTATAAATAAAGTATACGTTGAATACGATCATCTCAAGAACCACTGGTCCGATTTATCGAGTGAAGTTATAAGGCAACTTGTATGTTACACGACTCCCTCCAATCTTTTCAATTTGGAATAAACTTGTATGCCTAATGCCTACTCCCTTCACAAATGTACACAAAATTCATCGTATAGGCCAATTTCTTTATTGCGTTCCTTCAGAACGGCACGGGAGTGTACGGTCGGCTGGCCAACCTGATGCGTCGACAGCGAGTGCAGCGCGTGCGCAATGTTGAAGTGGGAGTGAGACTCGTGCTGTCTCACAAACGAGTCGCGGTGTTAGGGGGAAGGGAGACGCTGTATTATGATACTGAGAGATTCGGTATGTAAAATATAGATTTGATTTTATGTATAGTTGGTAAAAAAACTGAGAACAAAATTCGATTTCACACATTCAACGATAGCGAGCACGGTGTGTGGGCTACGCCTCGCCCCAAATAACTTTGCATTTCTGAAGTCTGCTATTTGACGCCTCATGTTGTGTAGTAGGCACAAACTTTTTATTTTATAAATTGTTTGACTATTAGGAAGACAGAGGGCCAGCTTCGCAAAAGAAAATCAAGTAAGATGATGTAACATTAATAGAATAGTCGACATTAATATCAAGTTATTTTCGTTGCAGGATCTCATAACTTTCATTTAAGTGAAAAGCTGTATACTAGATACTCAGCCATCGCTCTTCAAATTGGCTGTCCCTATTTGGAGACCTTTAACAACGTGTAAGTACCCATCCATACCTACGTTGCCCATGAAAACGTCATCTACATATATTAAATAACATTTTAGCCTAATGACCCTGTTCGAAGCTGGTATCATAGCGAAGATGACAACAGACGAGTATAAGAATCTTCCAGAACAAGCTAGAAGATCGGACCCGGTCACCGAGAGTGATAAACAGGGCAATGAGCTGATGGGAGATTCTACGACTGCTTCACAAGCGGTATGACAGTTAACTAATTTACTTATCCACTCATTTATCTACGATATTAAAAAGGCTTTAGCTATTTAACATAAGTCCAGTGTTAAACATACGTACTTAGAGGTATCCTGACATGTGTTACCTTTTGTGTTAGGTTGGAATAATAAATGAATTCATTATTTTCTGATCCATCATCAAAAATCATCGAATTACTCATGACTTGTGGGTGCAGTAGTAGGGAGTGTCAGATTTTTACTGACTTTAACCCGTCTTCGTTACTATTAAAACTAGCTATGAAAAACTTTGCTACATTTAAATACACTACATTTACATTTAAAAATATACAAGCAAAACAATCGATGCCTATTTATAACTCAGCTTACGAAATAGCTCCCAATTTTATTATTGCTTTACAAGAAAATAATTTTCGTTCCAAATATTAATTTAGATATGACATTGATCTTCAAATAAGCTCTCTGGAGGTTATAAACAATAAGTTTCAGATTGTAGTTGATTTATTATTGGAGTCAGCTTAAGCGCACACCGCAGACTAAATAGTCGGCCGCCTGTGCCGGTGGTTGTATCAAAATATTTTTTTTATAAAATCGTGAATTAAATCAAAGTTTTCAGTCGGTCTCATACCGGACAAATACCTGATTTCATAGTGTCATTCATCTTCATAGTGATTAATCCTCCATTTATTGTCTATTATTTTTTTATATCTTTGGTATTTATCGTATACTTATCAATTAAACATAATCTACATGTATGTACACCCTAAACTGTTCGTTTTCAATGTATTCTTTAGACAAACTCCATACAAAGATTGACTGGAAGAAATCCCTGTTTAGCGATAAGACCGCCAATAAAATTGTACTTTGTGTTTTGTGATTTCCTGTGTTGTTAATTATCTTGGTGTATAATAAAAAATAGTCTATCTATCTATGAGCGCAATTCAACTATCGGCCGACTAAAAGTGTGTAATGTGCGCGTACTCTTACTGTTGGCAGCCACAATCGGAATCCGCTAAGGGTCTGCAACCTGTCTCTTTGAGGATGTTGAGGGGGGCCTTCTGTCTGCTGGGGATCGGACATCTGTTGGCAGGTAGGATTGACATGATTTAGTTTAATGCACTGTTATGGTTTAAGCTGTTTAGGGATTGGAGATACTTTACATAATCAGAAGTTTAAAGTTTGTAATTTTTGAAAAAATGTCTAAGTGGATTTTTCAAATTAGGTTATCTAATTTGCTCTTGGTTGATTATTTATACGTATAATGGTAGGTATGACTGCTACTTCTGAATTCCTAGATTCGATGGCTGGACAGGCCATAGGATTTGTAAGCAAAACTTTGCAACCAACCAAAGTTTGGATTAAAATTAAGTCTAATAGATAGCAATGGTATCTCCCATTTAACTGTTTATTGCAATAAAACCACCCAATATTTAAAACCTCAAATCCCCCTTACATTTAAGAGTACCATGGGGGCCAACCGACCGCGTGTACAGGTGTCGCGCTATTATTGAAAAAATTGCCTCGACTTATATATTTTATCCATATTTTCCAGCTATATCCCTAGCCGTGGAGATCCAGCTCCACCGCCGATCTAAGCGCCGTCACGAGCCACCTCCAAGCGAGCACAGGAAGACACAGAAACTACTCGTGCTTGGCAAGTCCGTGATGCTGTTCAAACGAGGGTACAAGAGGGTTTGTGCTACTGTGTATACGGGCATCGATAAGGCGTTGGGACCTGAGGTTAAAGATTAAGCACTGTCGGTGTTCTAATATATACTCGGTTTTAGAGAAAATATCAACTAAAATCAAGTGTTTTGAACCCTTTTTTGTGTGGATTAGAAATGAGCGACCTTTCTGAAAACGTTGAGCTGAATTTTTGCAATATTTTTTGGGTTCTAATTAGATTTAGGCTATTTAAAATAGAACACAAGCTTTACCAAATGTTTAGTGTACTAACGCTTTAAGTTTTAAGTCTCTTGAATAATTTAAAGTTTATAGTTCTTATGCAATATTTACTCTAGCTATTTAGATCTATACACTAATTGTGATATGGTATAAAAATATAAGCCAAATAGTTTATTGCACTTATGTTTCAGTATCTAATGCTGACTAATCAACACCCATAAGAAACAACTTTGTCGAAATTTGTTCGGAGTAGAATCCCATAATCACCTCTCTTAGTGGATGATACGAGTACGTTACAACGATAGTGTTTCACATAAAAAATGCAAAAAGACGCATATTTAGGCGGGTTATATATTTTTCAATATTTGTGATTTCCTAACATAATTGCACATTGTAGTCACCACTCTCAGAACCACGACTTAACAATTTAAGCTAAAACATTAGTTGGATTATTTACTTATTATAATAGTTTTATTAAAGTACTATTTAATTGCAGTAACTTCTAAACGTAAGACCTAATGTAATTTCAGTTAAGCTAATTTTTAGATAAAAGAAAAATACGTAGACGTATAGATATGTATGTTGTAGAAGAAATTTGAAAAAAAAGGTTGAAGCTGACTGTAAAAACGCAAGCAATCCATTATGAAGTCAATGGATCGTATTGTTATTTTAGTTATTGCTCTAGATATCGTAGTAGAGTTGAGTTAGATGGTGCATCAGAACGTATTTAATTTTCTTAATGTGATGTTAAAAACCTATGGGTAAGTTATATTGGTGTAGCTAAAATCGTTAAATAAATGCTCTTTAAAAAAAACTATCGTATACCTATTAATAAGTTTCAACTTTTCATATAGACAAGTCAAACAACACTGCAGAAATATTTTATAAGTATAAGTTCTACTCTGTATAAGTACGGAAGTACCCTGAACGAGTTTGTTCACAAAGAGCTCTACAAACTAATTAGCTTCAATAACACATCACCACATCAGATATGGTATAGTAAATACATACATATATATGACCGTGTTCTGAAAACAGTAAAGACTACAAAACTATAAAGACCTTGCAAAAGCGAACAATATTATATAAACAAACTAACTTCCGCCCGCGGTTTACCCACGTGGAAAATAATAAAATTTATTTATTTAAGACAAACCAACTAAATACACACAGAGACATTCATGGTATTCCATCATTCATATATAGGTAATATATAATATATAGCATGTACCTAAATTAAAGGTAAGCACAACATTACAAAATATTCTCACAATACAATAAATATAATATCCTTGGTGGTTTCAAAGATATGGAATTACGTGGAAATTAATATGTCAACTGGACATTACGTGTACCTTAGTAACTGCGAAGTAATGTTTTAAATCGGTTCAATAATTAACCCTTAAGACAAATACAAACAAACAATTATTTTTCTTTATTATATGACCAAAGAGGTTGTAATTCAAGTCGACAAATCTTTGCTTCCGTACCTCCATAGGTACACAAAATATTGCAATTTTGTTGTAAATTCGACTACACACTCATCAAGATGTTCTGTGTCTGACAGAAGACAGCTCCTCATTAAATTATGGAAGTGAGAGCTTGCTAACGAACTTATTATAATGAATAGAATAATGTGCAGAAGGTTTAGTACTTACAATTTATACTTACTGCCTAGTATTGAGAATTTTGCTAACTCTCTGCCAAGATATAGAGTGAAGAGAGAAAATGAAAACATTTTCTAACAGCCAGTTTCTTCATCGTAGGTAAAAGCCAAAGTCATGTCATAAAGTAAAAGTAACGGTCAAATTCAATTTATCTATTAGTTTTGCTGTTACTTTAGCCTTGAAAAAACGAATTTGACCGTTACTTTTACTTTATGACATTACTTTGGCTTTTACCTACGATGAAGAAACTGGCTGTACCTATGTCTTTGATGTTTACATTTATACGGAAAGATTTTAGTGGACTCCTCATAGCAATACTTTTATTTCGATAATATGCACAAACACAAAGCATTTTCCCTTGTGAAAATTGTTTGTGCGTGCACTGATGTTTAATTTTAGTGGATATTTCGTTAAATAATTCAGATATTTAATTTCATAAACATATTCCGATCGTCTAAATGGCAACATCGCTTTCCAAAGTATCAATTGATCAAATTCAATAGCTAATTGTCCAGCGATAGGACAATAAAAAACTGCCTCTCACATATATTAAAAACTTGCAACGAAACTACGTATTTTGATTATTAATTAAAACAAAAAATACGATATCATGCACAACGTGACCCACTTATTGAAAACAAACACCGTGTTTAAAACAAAAAACTTGTTCGTACGTGAATCCAACGCTTTGTTCGTTTCATACAGAAATAAAATCAAAAATTCCTACAGTACCGTCAACATTCAAAGGCTATAGGTTTCACTTTGTAGGGTAAAAACACTTGTTGTCGACCATGCATCGGCCTATAGAATAGGCATGGTGAATAATTATTCAGTCTTTTCTAAAAAAAAAAAAAAACACGTATTTCTTTCGTAAATTATGAACACGTTTCTTTTCTCTTACAAACAAATCACACCGAAGATAAAACACGACTGAATTTTGTTTAAGTACAAAATTTTACATAACGACGGGTAAAAGGCAAAAGGGGTCAAGCACCACAGATCATATTGTTCAGGAGAGTAAAAAGAAAGTTTTAAAAAATAATATCTCATTATTGCTTTATTGAATCACATCATAATCTTCAGAAAAGTTTACTAAAATACAATGTTCTTTAATAATTTTACATCAAAATAAGCCTGAGATCAATAGTTTCAAAGATAGATGTCGCTTGACCCCAGGTTTTAATCATGTTTCTCGTTTTCGCGAGGGGTCAAGCACCAATATTTATTGTTGGAATATTTAGATTTTGGCCTAAGCTCCAGGCGCTGGCGCGCGCTGAGTGGATCAAATGCAACGTAATGAAAATAACATTATTTAAGAAAGGGGCCAAGCGCCAATTATGTTTAGTTGACCATTTTTGCTATTGGTGTAAGCGACGTTATAGCTATTAAACAAATAAAAGAAAAATGGATACAAACGACATATTTACTTCTAATATTGTTTTTAAAATTATGCCAAATGACAAGGCGATACAAAACCGTAATACACAAAATGGTCCTTCAACCAAGCAAGGTAAAGTTGGTGTCGCTTGAGCACTTTTGGCAAGTATCGATTTGGCACTTCAGTACAAATAATTCTTTGGTACAAGTGACATTTTTTCATGCTAGGAAAACGATATTACGACCATTCGAAAGAGAAAAAATAGTGGAGTTGGGGTCAATAAAAAAGTTAAAATCGCAAAATGTGGCGCTTGACCCCTTTTGCCTTTTTACCGTCGATAAACACTAATTAGAACCATGATTTTTTGACCTTGTCATCACTCATATTCAATAAGGAATACTTACAAGAAGAATGGCTAAGCTCAAGTGGCAGGGCACATGCCTCGCAGAACAGATGGCTGATATAGCAGAAAAGTTCTCAAGTTCTCACGACCCGGAGGACGCATCGTGTGCAGGCCGAGGCAAGAGTGCAGCAAAGGATGCGGGTTGCTGAAGATTGAGCAGTGGACGTCTTTCGGCTGCAACGAAGGTGAGAGAAAGAAGATGGAAACCATAATATAAGTTAGTATTTATTCCTACATGGTGTTTTAGATTTAAGCTTCACAAAATTAAACCATAAACAAATAAAACGTAGTTACAACTTAAAAAGTATATAATAATAGTGCCGTAGTTCAGTTAACCTAAAAACGGGTAGGTACAACGCTCTGTTTATTTCAGTAACTTACCCTAGAAATGTAATCGTTAAAAAAGAGCGTTCCATTAAGAATTAAAACGGTTAACTTAATTGTGCTCATCACAATAATTAAGTTAATTACTAGCGTTTACTTTAAAAGCTTTGTTTTTATTTTTTAGTTTAGATCTGGTTTCATGGCGGGTGTAATACTTTAGCCATGATTATCCAGGAATAGCTTTTTAACCATCTTATTAAAAAATAATAGAAAAGAAAATTCAATCAAGTAACACTAATCATTAGATAATTTCAATAATACTGAAAATACTAAATTCATGTTTATCGAGTTATTAAGTTTTAGTCTACTGTTGGATACCGACTTCGGCCGTTTGCCAATCCGATGGATGTACGCTTGTTTCTCTTTCACGTAAAACTACTGAATGGATTTCGATTAAACTTAGCGGCAATCTAACCTGTGGGTATATCAGAAAACCAGATCAATACATATAAGTAGTTTCCCCGGAAAATTGAACAAAATACATGTACCTATGTCATTCATTACAAATGGATGATAACAGTAACGTAAACCCTAGAGCTTTTTCATTCAGCTTTGTCTATTGAAGCCTCGAAAACGGGATGCAACGTCAAAAACTTACAAACAAAAATTCGTATTTTATGCATAAAAGGCTCTGTTTTTTTAGTACAAGGCACTAACGGGCTTCGAACCATACTTGTTCCCGGAAAACGTATCTCGTACTAATAGTGAAACATGATTATATAAGTGTGGAATTTAGAGTATCTGCACACTGCAAACTTTTAGTGGAACGATAGTTGGTTAAATCCGTATGAAGATAATCCATATGGTTAATCGAATAAATCCGTATGAAGATGAATGGTAGTACGCATATTATAAAGGGATCGGGCCGGTATCAGACCGACTGAAAACTTGGATTGTTATCAAAATTTTACATAAAAAAAGTTTGCCAACTTCTTAGTCTACAGTGTGCTCTTAACGCAACTTTTCAGAAACCTGTAAAATTATGAGCATTGCAATTTTAATAAAGCATTCGTTAATTCTACTTTTCATAATTTTATTCAGTGTTTTTAAAATGTATAGTGCCTGGGGCGCTAAATGAGTTTCAAACGTTTAGCGGAATTAAAATGTGAGGTTTCTTTTAATTAGGTGGCTAAGTACCTAGCAGCCCATTTCATCGCTCGTGGCTACTGCTGATTATAGACATCTTGAAAAGTTTATGAATGGGATCGAAAATATCAAAAGCATTGACTGTCCAATCATATTCTGTGGAATAAGCTGATATCATAAAGTAATTGTCAATACGGAATGAAATGCCTTAAATTCTACAGATACAGATGAATATAATGAAATCTTTCTGAATTTATAGTCTTCCTAAATCGATGGCCTATCCAACACTGAAATATTTTTTCAGCGATTCCTAACCAACTCTTCAGCTTAACAATATTTGCGTACCTAGATAATAGTCACATTGGTACTGGCCAGTCTCAAACCTTGTAGTCACATTCAAACACCGCCCAGTTTGGGTGTATTCACAAATTAATCGCCCAGACCACAAAGCATTAGCAATACAACTAATACATTACAGTAAGTAATACTTTATATATTATTGTATCGATGTAAAATACAAATATATTGACGCAAGTGCAGCTGCCGTAGTTACGTAGTTCTCAACTTGTCTACGGACATTTAGCATGGTGTAAATTACAAGCAGAAACGGTTCATTAGATTTTCTAAGACGGCTTTTGTGAAACGGAAAGAGCAGCTGAGTACAAATATTAACGTTTTGCATGGAGCGACTGCCTACCTGACCTCCTCAACCCTGTTGATTGACAGAATTTCTGTCTTCTAGCTATCTATAATGACTGCCAAAGATGTTCAAATGACAATCGGGACCAACCAATTTAAAAGAGGAACTCGTCATGACAAGATGGTCACCCCTCCGTGGACCGTCCGCCAAGCGTTGCTTAACCTTATGAATAATCGATCCGTGCGGCTGATGTTTATTCTCCTTGTATATACCTCCTTTCTCTTCAATATAGAGAACGTCTATATAAAATCAAATAGATACGTTTTACCGCAATATTTCATAACTTGTACCACTGTGTAACATCTGGACTGTAACGTAGGGCCAAATGTTTGGATATATAAAGTTTAATAGGGACCCCAACGCCCAACTGGTAGGTACGCCAATATCTGTAGCAGTAGGTATGTTACAAATTACTTTAGATTTAATTAGATTTGTTGTGTTGGAGAGGCTGATAATAAGTCAGTGTTCCTAAATACGTTTCGGTAATCTGAACAATAATACAAGCGTTACTAATATTATAAAGCTGAAGAGTTCGTTTGTTTCGCTGAACGCGCTAATCTCAGAGTTTGCTAGTCCGATTTGGAAAATTCTTTCAGCATCAGATAACCCATTTATTGAAGAAGGCTACTACTATGGGACAACTTGTAATTTTATAAGCGCTAAGCAGGCTGCCCCAAATATGGATCAAATAGAAAAGGGGCATAGCTACGTAGCTAGCTAGTATATACTCAAATTATTTAAACTACAATTTAAATAGGAAATTGTTAAATTCTATTTAATTTTAAACCGCCGAAAGATTATGTCTACACTTTAGTTACCTACACACTGACTTACTACACGATTTTTCAATTGTCACATAATAAGGGCACAGAACTCAAACCGTACTAATTAGGATTAATGCACTTGATGGTAATGACAAATGTTGTCTAATCCCGGTACACATGTTCATTATGGTTTCAATGTGTTTGTCAGGTGTTTAGTAGGTTATGCTAACCGCAGCTTGTCAAATTCCTATCTGTTTATGAAGGGAACATGGTGGAATTAATATTGAACAGATGGTCAGTCGTTGTTTGTTTAGCAATTATTTGAAATCAGATTAAATAAAATACCTACAAGAAAATGAGAAGGAAAGAGATCATGCAGCTTTCAGTTACAGCTTAGGTACAGCTTATTTCAAAGTCCATCTTACATGCTAAAACAAATTTAAAAATTTGAAATTGTTTACACAGATAGTTTACGCAATGTTAAAGGACATTTGCTTCTTTTTATCCTTCTGCAGCAGAAAGTTCCATCACGGAACCACGGGGAACAGCTAGTACATACAATGTTGCCTTATTAAAATATTCTTAAATGACTCGTACCAACAATACTCATGTGATGAACAGAATTGTCATACAATATTACTGGATACTACCGTCACGAAATCATAAAGACAAAAGCTACATTTCTAAGGGAACAACCTAAACCGCGTTTCTTATTGAAAATTTTACGAAAACCATGATAAATGACGCGTCTTACTTAATAACAATTAATTAATAACGGCGTCAATGCGCATTGTTTAACCAGATTAGACAAAAGATAGTTGGCTAATTAATGAAATCTGATTCTAGGTAAATGAAACATCCAATGATTTTCAGGTGCGGCCGAATTCAGGCGACGATAGAAAAGTTGACAGAGCGATTTAGCTTAAATAAATAAAGATGGCTGTGATTTGTATGGCAATCTAGAATACCTACTCCTTGACAACTGTTCTTGAAACAGGACTTTCATGTAAACCCTGCTTCGAGGAACACATCGAGGCGTGGGTCCTCATTCTTTACGTTTTTGTTAGAATGGAATACGAGGGAGAAGAAAAAATTGATATTGCATCTGTGTGCACAAACAATTCGTGTTCTATAATGTTTCTTAGGTTAATCTACTTTGAGAACTGACTCTGTGGATAAGTCTAGAGGACATAATCATCTAACTTGTAAAAGTAATGTTGAGCAAAAACTCTTCCAAAAATAATTTTAAACAAACTTATATCATCAGATATGTGTCAACAGTTCCAAGTCTATGACCTCAAAAATGATCAATTCAATATAAAAATCCTCTACCAATGGCACCGCGCATTCTATTATAATTTCTCATTTAATAACAAAACGGACAGCGCTGTCAACTAAAATAATTTATTATTACGTCATTATCAACTGATACGGAACCGTGAAATAACAGCCGATTAAACTCTGAATAGCTACGTCGTTCTGTTGTTTTATTCATAATTGAAATCATTGATTATGTTGTTAAGTTAATTGCTCAGAGGCAATTATTATTTTATTTTAATTTCAAAATGGGAAATTTGACATTTTAGGATGGCAACACTAAATTGAAATAATGATGGTGAGCAATGGACTGATGCGAGTTACCAAAGAATAGAAAGATTCGCGTTCCTTAAGTTGAGATGACAGAGTTTGTACCTATAACTTCACGTTTCCTAAGATTATATGCCTTAACGCTGTTTTACTCAAAAGTCTGGGTTTCATACAAAACATTTCACCTTGAACGTGAACAAAGAAATACCACTATCTACCAGTTCTATTATGCCCTAATCTTGCGGATCACTCCAACTAAGGATTAATGAGATTAACTCATAATACGACATAGTTATTAAAACCACCGACAGAAAATAGTCAGCCACTACGTTATTAGATAAATGTGAATAGAAATAATACGGGATTGTTTGCCACAGGCCATACAAAACAGGAATTAACAAGAATGAAGAAGATTTTCATTTCGTACATAAGTAATGTCGATATCATCAACATCTGCCTAACCTTTTTTCAACCGTAATGAGATCGGCAACCAGTCTAACCTGCCTGACCACTGCTTTATATGGAGTGCCTTACTTAATCAACCCAGTTAGCCAGATAACCCGATATCCCTTAGTAGACTAGTTATCAGAATTAATGGCTGCTGAATACCTGAAAAGACTGTCATAGTTGTTTAAATGACCATATGATTCAATTTTACAAACCACAGCATCAAAAATAACTACATACAACCAAAATAGGAACAGTCCAGAAAACTGAAAATACAAACAAGAAGATCGGATCAAGGGCTGCTGTCCCAAACTAAGTTTACGTTCACAAAACCCATCCAATAAACTAAATAAGAGTCGATATGTCTTTAGTTATCCGCGTTTCGACCTCTAACGGAGACCCTCCAAACTTTATACTCTGTACGGCGGGAGAAAACAAGATGGCGACCGTGCGTTTACAAAGATTGTTTTGGGAAAACGTCTTGAACAATAAATGATTGTTTATTTAAAGTTTTGCTGGAATTATTGGTTAATATAATTTTAATTTAAGTGTAGTGTAATGTTTATTTGTTTTATTAAGAACTCCCGCAAACTGCAAACTGTTATGTGACTTTTTTATGGGAAATCATCAGATGACTTCTCCCGCTGTGAGTGCGGTGACTCTTACTGACTAAAACCCATCATGTTCCTTTTTAAGCCCTTCATGTACCAGGGCCGCGATTTATAATGACCATCATAGCATAGTTGGAAAACGGCTACACAGGTCTTACTAGACCAAAAAGGAGCTACGATAAAAGTCGAAAGGTTTTAAAGAATAATAATACAACAGAACAAATTACAGAATCCATTGTAAATACATGACCCAGTGTGACCATAGTCACCGCCATCAAACTCCTAAGTCCGTATTGTATAACTTTTGGGACAAAACTTGTGACACGCTCACATTCAAATGTAGATACGAGGAAACGGACGGTGTAATAGAATAATAACTTTCAGACATAATTTTATACCGAATTCGAGGCATAAACGGGTAATTTTAGCTTTTTTGTTGAAAGAAAGAAAAAGCATTAATTTATTGACTCAACAAGACAAACACAATGCTTAGGTAGATACGAGTAAACTCTGTCTGTCTGACTCTAACGCCAAAACTACTAATCTGATTTAAATTAAAGGTACCTACACAGATAGTTTTGAGCCTAGACGTAGGCTACTTTTTACCTGTCTACGGGAATTAGTTTATTGGGGACATAGTTGTAATCACGGGGACCAGCTAGTACCTTAATAATCCAATACGCATTGTACGGAAGGGTCCTATTTTTCTATCACAATCCGTAATAAAAAAAAGCTGCCTTCACTCACATCCTTGATTACTCCTTCCCAAATCCTTAAGCTTAATCGAGACTCCGTATTATTTCAACATAATAATAAAAGTAATTAATCACAAGTCACAAGACAGGTACACTCAGACAAATTAATTATACAAGCGACTTTGTAATCAGCGCGCGATACATTAGTTAGAACTAAAACATTAATAACGCGAGAGATTTTAGTGGCTGACTGTTAGTCACTAGTGAATGTCTGCGCCAAATGGCTCGGGTTTGTGAATTTAGAAAAATTGATCATTAATCATATTTTTGAATAAGTCATGTTTGATTTTTTTTTATTTAAGCTCCGAACTTTTTAGACGACTTTCACTCGTTCTATCTAGCTAGTCCGCGATTTCGAAGGAAACTACATCCACCAATAGTATAAAATGTAGAGTACCTTTAACTATCCCTATTTCTTTTGTTTTAATCAGTTGAGCCGTTTCAACATGAAAGCATAGGAAACAAATTAACAAACCTTCGCAATTATCATATTAGCATGGATTATTATAAGTGTCTTGGCAGCAACATGATTTATCAAACTTAAATTCCGTCATGAGACCAAGTGTCAACGTCTAAGCATTTTGATTTTCCTGTTTAGCCTGATTTTCCTCAAAGACAGTAAGTCTTATGTCAGCTCAAACTAATCTGCACAGTGATTCACAGAGGGATTTTGTAGATCAGCTTTCCTACCAAAAGTAGAATAAAAAAAATATTTTGATCATTTGCGTTTCTATTAGAAGGGTAATTATCACGGAGGAGAAAAGACTAGGTAATTATGTTGAAAACAGTCCTTTCTGATATTTTCTTATCATATTTTCTCTCTTAAGTAGAGGTTCATCACTACAATTTCAGGCGATAACATTAAAAGCACTACAGTGATAGACTATCCTAGACCAGCCAAACTTCTACCTTGATTCACATAGCAAAAACAAGCAGTAACTAATTCTTTTTTTTTTAAGACAAAATCAACGCCCAAAAAAATGTCGTTCTAAAACAGATTAAACATTCCTCAACCCTTCCACGTCCAGCTCGGATGTCCCGTGTCTGCTACTGCAATTACTTGCCCCAAACCGGACCCAACTTGAATTCCAAATAATGTAAATGCGAAATTGAAATTATATGGAAATCCTACGGTATTGCATGAGACATGTTGTTGGGGAGGTTTCATTAATAAAGTTCTGACTATTGTTTTTGGTTTTCTGTTTGTTTGAAAAGGTTGCATTGCAGCTAGAAGTCTATGTTTACATGTGCAAAGTGAGGACGGGAACACTATTTCTTTGATATTATTGAGTACACGGATACCAAGCAAAGCAACAACTCATAACTTTTTACTTGATGCGATTGTAAAAACCCAGGATAGTATTCTTAATACGCATACAATATTTTACAGGATCATTGTAACGACGCCATAAATTCATATTTAAAAAACTGATTCCAATTGTCTCTTTACGTCGTCACAAGCTATTCTCAGCAATAACAAAAAAACTTTATTCATAACTCGAACGATTAGAAACTTTGACTTCCTCCTAGATGATATTTAATTCTAATTTCTGGCCAACTCATCATTGTAAAAGAAAAGCCCCGAAAACATTTACCAAAAAAGAACCACAGCGTTTTAATAATTACGAGCAACTTGGTGAAGTTCGATTCGTCTCGAAGATTAATTGTTCAAATCGCTCCCCATTGTGCGGCCGTGTTGACGCTTTGGGACCCTTTCATGAAATTCGCGGGCTATTGTTTTGGCCGGATTTATAAAAAAAGTTTAAAAAACTTCTTGCTGAGCTCCGTCCTTCATCGCCCGCAAAACACCACAAGCCTCGACCCTGCGTTCTATGTTCACGGCTGGAGCAACCCCAACATATTTTTTCGACTGCAAACAAAAACTTGTAATCGTAATAACGAGGTCACTTTTTTGTTTTTCGTCGGTCATTTAAAACTTTCATTAGTGAATTCGCGCGCTTAAATTTTTTCAATTTATTCCCACTTGAGCGTCGGATCGCGTTTTCTGTTGCAGTCGCAGTTGTGTTCAAAACACGGGTCTTTACAGCGAAATGTTTTTAACGAAATGTGTCAAAGTTTAAAAACAGATACTGCACGAACAATTTTTGCTGGCTCTCAATTTTTACATTCTCAACGTAGCTACGTAACGTAGTAAGGGGAGTAAATAAAGGTGAATTGTTTGATATCCTGATGATTTTGAACTACATGTATTTTAACAGTCTGGTGTTATAGGAAAAGAATTTCCCCAAAAACCCTTTAAACATTAAACTTTACAAAAGGTTCCTTAAAGAGGATGAAAGCCTTAAAGATATATCAAAAGAACAAAAATTAATATGTTTTCATTTTATTTTACATCGTAACAAAAGGCGCAATAAATCCATCAATCAATCCCTGAAACGTTATTAACAGCAATAAATAAACAAAGTCAGGGTGTCGAGAAATCAGCATAAGGGTGTGTACACACGGGCCGACAGATAAGTTAGCCTATTTGTTACTAGGCGATGCCGACCCTCGTCCGCTCAACAGATTGAGCCTACGGGAGACGCGATGGATCAAACTAAAAATATACAGCCTTTCTACACCGATATACAAACATTTGATAAGGTAAAATATTTTTTCTATGTATTATTAAAAATAATGCGTACAAATTAGAATCGGGGCTTAAAAAATAAAATGGGTAAAGGCTTAAGAAGAAAGTCTGATTGTGCCGCTTGTGATATGTTAACTGCAAGACAAATGGAACGCTTAAATGCGGCTTTCCTTCTTTGAAAACTACTCTGATTTAAAATCTATTGGCCTTACTACAAAAACTTAAACATCTGTTTTACACTTGTCTAAAAAAATTGTGGCAGCAAAATTAACCATATGTCAACGTCATAATCTGACATATTTTTGGACAAGTCCTAAAGTGACGTTTAAAAGTTTTTGTGGCAAGACGGTATGTTTTTGAAACCAATTCTAATCTTGTAGTAAACATACAGGATTCATCACCAAAGGGCAATAAGCATCAAATAGTGTCTAGATCAGTGGTTCTTAACCTTTTTGACATGGGGGACCACTTTAACAAAGTTTGTCTTGCCGGGGACCACCTCATCGGTTTACCTAAATTAGCACTCATTTATTTATTATTTATCAAAAAAAAACTGATTTTTTGGGTCAGCTCTACTGAAAGCTAAACGCATGTCGGCAGTTGTGTAGGTATTGGGTAAGCAAATGCAAATAAAGAAAAACTTGGCTATGTATGTAGTTTCTAAATGCGCGAGCGAAGCGAGCGCGAAATTTTTATTGGACTTAAAAAACTCAAAAACTCAACTATTAACGTACTTAACGTTTTGTTTGTTGACAAATGCCAAAACAAGGAAATATAGTTTCTGAATACGCGAGCGAAGCGAGCGCGAAATTTTTATCGGACTTCAACCAAATATTACGTAAAATGTAGCCCAAACGTACTTAACTTTTTGTTTGTTGACAAATGCAAAAATAAGGGCATACAGTTTCCCAATACGCGAGCGAAGCGAGCGCGAAATTTTAATTATTTTTTAAGACTCAAAACCAAAATTACGTAAAATGTAGCCCAAACATACATTTTCATGAATGGGGGGACTAGGTACGACACACCCGATATAAGTCCATGCGAAAACCCCCGCTCGCAATTATAAGTTGATAAAAATTATAAGTTAGATAAGGTATAGCAACGTCGCGAAGCTAAGCTTCGCGGACCACTTGGAGTGCCTCCAGGGACCACCAGTGGTCCGCGGACCACCGGTTAAGAACCACTGGTCTAGATACATAAACAATATGAACATAACTGAAGCTTTTCTTACATGCCACCTCCAAACTTCCTACCTTCGGCCGTCAACCTGGCACATAGAATCAGGCTATCCCTCATACATACAACTCCCGAAGGATACCTGCTTTGTTTAGTGCGGTCTGCATTGATCAGTATACTTTCCCTCTTAAACAACCGTTTTATGTATACAACCTGGCTTTTTAGAGACTTTGTAATCTTCATAAAGTTGGGTACTTTGATGAAATGATTTGAAGTTAGAATGGAATTTAAAAATTGATCATTTAAATATATTAATTATATTTCAGAACTAGCTTCTGCCAGCGGTTTCACCCGCATCCCGTGGGAACCTCTGCACGAACCCGAAACCCGAAATAAAAAGTAGCCTATAGCCTTCCTCGATAAATGGGCTATCTAACACTGAAGAATTGTTCAAATCGGACCAGTAGTTCCTGAGATTAGCACGTTCAAGCAAAACAAACAAACAAACTCTTTAGCTTTATAATATTAGTATAGATAGGCGAGAGAAGAGGCTGTTGCAAGTTGTTAACCGTGCAAAAAAATGACTAAACCGCCGCATGAACCATTGTATTTAGCAGTGTAAACAACATCAAAAGCACGAACATAAATATAGCCAGCCATTATTTACATTCCAAAGAGACATCCAAACCTACACAGCAACAACCGTCTTCACCCATAAAGACGAAACATTTGACCTTCGACCCTCCATTCCAAAAATACTTGATATGTCCGGGGGATTAATTAGTGTGTCACAAGGTTTGCTCAGCACGGTGTCTGGTGGGACGAAATTAATCAACCAGTGTTCCGACACATTATCTCAGTTCAGATGACTTGAACCCTTGCCGGGGTGGGCTACGAAGTTAGAGGGAATATGGATAGTGCGGCTGTCTTGGAGATTAACTTAGTATTGTTGTTAAATTGTGGTGAAATAGTCAATAAACGTGTAATTTTGATAGTTACTTCCATGAAATACTTAAGTATGTTATTTTAGTAAAGCAATTAATTTTAATAAAGGCGTAGTAACTAATGTCTGGTTTAAAATGGTTTTACATTCACAAATATGGATCACTCTCTCAGCCTTTGCAGTATTTCTAAACGTGTGACTAAATTGAAAGCGCTTCATTCTTTCAGGAGCTATGACGCCACAGACAGACAGACCTCAATCACCCCTCTTTTTGCATCGGGGTGAAAAAGTATGTAACATATTTTCATATCTTCTTACTGAACTTTTAACATCTCATCATCACTACTTTCTAACATTCCTTTCAAGGCAAACTTTCCTAGTTTCTCATGACCACCTCATACTTCATAGCCACATGACAAGATCTCAGTTACAAGAGTTAACGCGCGGGTCGCTCTTAACAAGAATTGAACCGAGGAGACACTGTCCGACATGTTTGCGACGGACATCGACGTTAATTGAGACGAGACTCATTAACCATTGTCGGTCATAATTAAATGGAGGACATTTCTTTAAGTTTAAGGATGTTTCAAAGTAAAATGGAGAAATAATCCATTTCCGGGGCTTATGCAAAGGCGTCATTTATATTACGATGAAGTCCCAAGGTCCACATGAAAAAGAAAAAATATATGACTGCCTCGCCTATAAAAATAATTTGGAACTTCATTTATCAGCAGCAAAATATTCAATCAATAGGCTAACGAAGAAGGTAAAGAGAATGCCTTCTTCTAGTTTGGGCTATGGCATAAGCTGAAATGAGTGTCTACGGAAATTGATATGGAAAAAGTTATCGCAACCCTACCTACATTTACTTTGAAATCTACAGCTTCCGTTACTTTTCTTCATAACGACCAATTATTTGACTATTAAATAAGCAACCTTTCAGTAAGTTACTTCGTCGATTCGTCACCAAACAGCACGGATGTGGGTAGAACAGAACAATATCTTGTGTAAGCGACACGATCCGTATCCGTATCGACAGCCGTCATTAGAGCACTCAACCAACTGGAAAAGCTATTGCCGTGTCTTCCCTCTGCCATAGGTAGGATACATAACACATACGTATGTATGCGTCAAGTATATGTGTTCGTTGCTTAGGGTTTGGCAATTTTGATATGTGCGTGTGAATAATGTGATCGAAAATGCATGAGTGAGCTATCACAATTTGTTACGTTGCTTCTCTCCCAGGCGTACCTACATTGGCAGACTCATTCGCATTGAAAATTGGGCTCATGGCAGCTTCGGTGGGTTAACTTCTCTAAGAACAGTATCGACAGCCATCCGTCTTCGCATTACTCGCAATAAAATAAAATACTCGATGCCAAACGTTTTGGAATTATATTGTTTTTATGTTGTAAGAAATCGGCTTGTTTTTATACAGAAGTGACATTTCAAGATGTGGGGGTTCTTTCAATGTTGAGCTCGTGACTAAGTTAAAGCTGTGAGGATCAATCGATTATAAGTTAAGCAATGGTTGGTGCGGTCTCACGGGTACTCAGAGGCCAGACTAACAACCAGTCTTACCAAAAAAGTCAGTTGAAGAGCTCTGTGCATTGGTTACTAAACTCAACTAGCTAGGAAACTAGCAGCATCCAGTGGTTTCCTGATAAAAGCCTACAACTAGTATATTCATAACAATTTCTAATTCAATTTTGTTTACGTAAGTAACAGTAGCTCAGATTATTCATTAAACCAAAACAAACAACATTGAAATAGCCGAGCCACACAGATAAAATGATTGAAATTACACCAAAACCGCCTATAAAATACCGCGAAACCAAATTGGAGAATTCCAAAAGTGCCCTCAAAACATTCGGGAACCTTCTCTCGATTCCCGGAGGTGTCGTTCTAGTGACAAATTCTCGTCGAAAGCTTAGAATTATTTTTGGGAACGATCGATCAATCAGTCGTATGTACTGTACAGTACAACTTGTGTACGGTTCCTGTTATTTTTATTTATAGATAAATTGTAAGTGTTTTTGGTTACAGTATTTATTTTTGTGTCGGTGGAGATGACTGTAAATATTGTCTTACAAAATGGGTAAGGATGACCTCACATCAATAACAAATCTTACCATTCTAAGCAACTTATGCAACGTAATGACGCATTATCAAAACTGGAATCTGACAACTAGTATAACCAAAGGTTCCAGTTTGCCCGGGTTAAATAAGACATTTTCACGTAAAACGCTGTTACTCAACTGCTATCAGATAGACCCAGTATATTTGGGAGAAGCTTAGACAGATCATGATGATGTGCGAGAGCAAGATGATCAAGAACACACATAGCTCGAAAATAAGCAACGAAATAAAAGAAAACCTTTATTCTGAACAAAAAACAAAATGAAAACCTTTTTCAACAACCCCAATACCAATCAAAATTCCGTCCTCAAATCATTAATGACTGCCACCATAATCGGAGCAGTCTGCCACCAAATTACCGACGGCAATAAGAACAAAAGAATCTATTTCTCGCA
Organism: Helicoverpa armigera; assembly: GCF_030705265.1. Classification (NCBI taxonomy): domain Eukaryota; kingdom Metazoa; phylum Arthropoda; class Insecta; order Lepidoptera; family Noctuidae; genus Helicoverpa; species Helicoverpa armigera. Next base: position 2,139,324 of record NC_087123.1, on the reverse strand, counting down.
TTAAACCCTATCTGAAGTCAGCGCACGTCCTCCCCGTCCCATTGCTTAATTTACAAATGTAATTAAACTCCGCTGGCTTAAGAAAAGAGAGAAAAAAGGCACAAGGTGATTTCTCACCCACGAAGGGCGAATCTTTTGTGTAAAAACCTCTGATAAGTTAATCGGATAACAAAAATAAGCGGTTGTATGTGACCCGGTTAGAAATAAAGGTGTTATTCTTACCTTTAGGTTTTGTTTGTTAAATGAGAATTGCATTCATTCTTAGAAAGAATGCGTATTTTAAGCTCTTTTGAGTAATTATTGGGTTTGATGAAGCAGCAATACATGATTTGGCTAAATATACACGGCAAATTCTCACGAGTTGAGTAAGAAAAGCAAGTCACAACCTACCACCAAAATAAACAACGAAATTTTTCCACCATACCACAAGAAACAAAACCAAAACCGCAATCCGGGCGTACGTTACAAACATATTAAAAAGAACACGGAACATTTGCATAGTTATACGTTTAAGACAGGGGCGGATATTGAAAAACAAAAGCTACACGACCAAGCAACAAAAGTGCGGAAATTAACGTCTCGATCGAATATGGCGTCATACTGGTTCCTTTGTGCAAAACTCAAGTAATTCATTAACGTATTAATGAAACTCGTTATGGAATTACAAGAGAATATATCAAGTTTAATGTACAAGTTGAAGTTACCGGATCAATTATTCAAGGAGTTGTTTTAAAAGGTAATTTTGAATGAAGTGCGCGGTTGCCGTGTTTCAGTGAGGCTGATTATTAGTTGTTTTGTGTTTGTTTTGATTAGGAATACATTATCAGAAGATTTGGATATCAAAATCTTACTTTGTAAACATTCAAGATTACATAAAGACCACATTGTATAGACGGAATCGTAAGCCTATTTAGCTATACGTCCACACATGCTTTAGCATAACGCGCATTCATCAAAAAATAAAAAGACTTTAAGTAAAAAAGTACGCATATTCCAGCGACAAAAATAATATCGCGAACAAAAGTATGCGTACAGAGTGCACCGTTTCATAACATCTCAACAAACACACCTGAACGAATGAATAAAATAAGAAAATTCCGCGCGAAAACGCGCCCGCACAGAATATTTAAAATTTCACAAGCCCCAGTCGGAGGAAAACGTAGCGCTTAATCAAAAATAACGCAGCAACAAAATTCAATAAAAGCGACTCATAAAACACGTTAAAATGAAAAATATTAAATTCCAGAGACAAAAAATATATAATATTATTCGTTTCGCGAGGGCACATAAATAATTTAATTTTAAGCGCGAAAAGTTTGCGCCAAGATGGCTTCAAACGCGGTGTGTGTGGGATAAAAGTGGAATAAATCTGATCTTTTATAAAATAATCAGCATTTTATCACGTTCTGTGTGAGATAACTCGCTCTAGTAACCTGCTCATTTCCTTGAGGTGTCTTAATATTCACCCGTTAAACGAGGAATGTAAATTAAAGTATCTCAACACCAGTATACGTTCATATTACGCTGATAGATGGTAAAACTTCGTATTTTATTTTAGAGCTGTGTTTTATAGCAGTTTACATAAAACGAAATGAAGCACCACCGAGTTTTTAGTTAAATGTTTTTATTAACACATCAATAAAAAGTTTACGCAAATAAAAACTACGACATAAAATGTAGTGTGTTTGTCAGTCAATTATTTGTGGGCAAAACATGGCAACATTCGTGAAAGTGCACGGAAAGTTGAAAATGTATTCTCTAAACAATTTACAAATGGTGTACAAAGGAGTTGTTGACTAAGCTGTCTTAAGGAGCGCCGTCATAACTCTTTCGCAAGGACTCTCGAAGACTGACACTAAGCTCTTAAAACTTGCGCTATATGATATCAGTCTTAGTTCTGTTTTCTGAAGAATTCGCGGAAGGACTTACTGATTTATACAGCAGGGTTACAAAGTGAGCAAAGCTTCAGAGCTCTTACAGAGTGAATCTTTAAAAACAAAATGGCTCTGAATTCCATTTTTAAAAACACGATGGTAAAGACACGCCTCTTTACTGAGTAGTCAAGGGTGCTTGGGAGGGAGCGACAGCCGATCATAACTCGAACGCACTGAATACTAAAAGGGAAGGGCCACTTAAAACCGTAAAATAATTCCAATGGCCATGTTCTCCTAAACGGGCCCGAGGCAATGAACATAAATATTTTAATTCCTCACGGCGGCAGTGTTGCAAGCTAATAAAATAACGGATTGTGGTTACACGGAAAAATAAATTATTAGATTTACCGACTTAGTAACGTTTCGCGGTGGGAGTTATATTTTCGGCGCATAAGGTTCCTGCTTTTGTGAGGCTGCAATTTATTTTAAAAGATTTAGAAATAAATGCTGTAAATGCTGCTGAAAACTAGATTTAAAAATGGCTTTAACATTTTTTTACATTACAAATCATACTTACATTTTACTTACCTAGTGCCTACCTGTATAATAAGTATAGGTGTTATAATTAGTACTAGGTACAAAAACAAAAAAAATAATCCTGTCTTCTTCTACTTAAACTAGGGCCAGCACTTCCTGAGATAAGCGCATTCAAACAAACAAAGACACAAACCCTTCAGCTTTACATATAATATTAGTATAGATTTCCTCACATTAACACACAAACCTATCTCTGATGCATATCCGCGTTGCATTAGCAAAACCATACGTAGAGGGTAACCGAGCTTCATAACAGCTTACTCGAGTGTTACGGCTCCCCGCGGATTACAAGCAAGGCGCCACACTACGCTTACCTAGTGATCAACTGGCAAAATTTGATAAGTCTTTCAAGTATTTAGGACTACATTTACTGACTCCGAAACTTCTGAACAGAATTGAAAAATTCTTTCACTGTTGGAGTAACAAAGGGTACCTATATTTTATCCCGGTACGAGCAGTAGTTCTCACGGGACGCGTGTGACACCGCAGGCAAGCGGCTAGTATACTAAAAAACAAAATCCTGCTTTCTTCCGTGTTTCAGAAGGCACGATTAATTGGGGAGCTAGCTGTCATTTTACCATCTATGGCTGTCGTTAGGGGTAGTCAGAAGCCAGAAAGTCTGACAAGTATTGCGAAGAAATATTTTGTTGCCTGGGTAGCTGGGTTAAGGGGGTCGGATAGCAGTCGCCCCCATATAAAACACTGGTACTCAGATGCATCCGGCTAAATTGGAGGTCAACCCTAACATAGTTGGGAAAATGCTAGGCAGATGGCGATGATTAAATAGGCCGTCACTTCCAAAAATTAACAGCACAGCTTCAATACAATACCTAGTAAATATTAATTAACTCAGTATCCATTTATTAGTCAGTCGTACTACATAATATCATATAAGGACCAAGTCCCTAATATAGGACGAACTAAGGTCAATGATATAAGGTCTGTTCGCTTTGTATACTTTTTGCACAAAAGGCCGACATATGGCAGACGGCTGAACGTTTAAACAATTAGGACAAAACCAGAGATGTCAAAACAACCCAACGATATGTTGGATATATTTAATATTAATGAATGAGAAGACCGTCCGTAGTAAGGACAAGTCCAATTTTGTGCCATGAAAGTTCGCATTGCCATGAGGATGAATTTTGTCGCCATATCAGACATGCTTGATTAGGTTCAAGTAAAATTACTGTAAATGATTATTACTGAAACCTGGAGAAATAGACGTACTTCTTCCTTGTAAAAATACATTTAAGTACAGGGTACATTTTAAAGTTTGAAGGGGTTTAAATAATAATTTTCAGAGACATATTAAACTGGAAGCGGACAACATGACACGCCATAGGTACTAACAAACTTTCCGAACATGAATACCTTCAAACAAACTTTCAAAAGATTTCCTTACCAAGGGAAGTTTAGAAGAAAAAATAAACTATTTTACACGCATTTATTACAAAAGTTTTTGTGTCCCGGAGGTGTAAGAAACATCGGTTCCCGTCGAATTCCCACCGTATCCACGGGGGTATTTTATCGAACATCAATCTAGAGTGTGTTTGACATGCTGTTCGTGTATCATTTTCTTTGCGTATTTGGTTTCTATATTTTTGTGCGGTGTGGAAGTTGTGACCTATAAAAGTTTTTGGTATCGCATTTTGACGTGCCATGCACACATATGTATATTTGGCACGCAACGAATTAAGAGCATCTAGTGACTGTACAATTAATTATATATCTCTATCTTTACTATACAAGTACAATATGTAAATTAACTTTTATTTCTTCAGTATATTCTTTTTTAATATAGTTAAAGAGCTAACGCGCAAAATCAAAACGTTCCAAATTGAAAATCCGTAAAAAATAAAACTATTCTTGGCCGAATATCGCAATAACGCGGCTAGAAAAAATGGCGGCGCGAACCATAAAGCATTTTCAAAATGTCGGTCAGTGAATACGACATACGGTTTACGAGGCAGTCAGGTGTCACCCCGGTTACGGTGGCGATATAAAATTGATCTAATCTCCGTAACCCGGTGAAACGTTCGTAAAACCTTGTACTTAGGAAGGAAGGTCATACTTATTTGTAGTTACAAACGTGTTTCTTGGCACATAAATTTCTATTTTAGGTGTTATTTGTGAGCTTGCCGTCTAGTGTGTAGGTATTAAAGTAGGTTTCTTCCGTGCAGATAAAATTAGGCACAGATCTCAACCTAATAAGCATTACCTACCTATTGAAGAAATTCTAATGAAAATATTTAAAATAAAACGTATTTTTGGAATCTGTGTGTCTATACTTAATTAAAATTAGAAGCTTTGTCCCCGAAATAAAAGAACCCATTCAACAACGACCAGTCATAAATTAAATTCATAAAAGTTCATTAATAAAATCTTTGAAAGTGCTTAAACATGAATGATTCTTAATTAAAATTATGAATGTTACAAGAAAAATACTTGTCTCAATGATTTATTTTACCGTTCCAATTGTCCCGAATAATGTTCGACAACTATTCGGCAGTGCGATAGAACAGAATTCCTAGAGGAAGAAAACTCTTCGATAGGCCGAGAGCTCGGGCCGGTTTTTTATAGGTAGTTTGCCAGGGAATTCATAAGACTTGTAGTTACTTTAGGTAGCCTTTCTCTTATATTTGTTAACGTCGTTTAAAAACCAGTTGCCGATGGAAAATCAAAACTGATAAATACCTAGGTTAATTTAATGACAAAACTTTTTCCTACATTATAGAGAAAAAATGCAACTACATATTAGTAGGTACCAGTAGCACTTCTATATTGCCTTTGCTTTCACTAACATTCTAGGCATTTTACTTCCACTTAATTTTAATAATCTACCCACATTAATACCTCAAAATTGCTAGTTCTAATTAAACTGTAGCTACCACTTAACACAGAAAACATTATAACCAAGTGCAAAACCTGTGAAGGTTATAAAATATAAACCGGGGAATATTTACAGTGTTACAAAAAGATGTGTTAGTACTCGCGAAAGCTTTACACCGTAAATACACTTGCGTTCACGGTAACTGGTGAGCATCTGAGCATATAGTTGCGAGGTTTAAGAGTCCTTTATATGAGTACTCGTCGCTTTATTTTATGCAGATGCGGATGCAACATGGACTCAAACTGGTGTAGGTATGTGAGTGGAGTTAGGTATGTGTGATATAAACTGTTGCCGGTAAATTATGAACTTATGGAATTTGGTAGTTGATATCACTGAGATACGTTTCATATTTGCTGTACGTATCAAAATAAGAATTATGTGTGCAATAGCAATAGAATTCAATAGGTGTTTTATTATCAAATACGCCACGCGTTAACCCCAAAAGCACTGAACAGATTTTCAGGTAGTTTTCACCAATAAAGTTTGTAATTCAAATGCCTAAAAAAAGTTTGTAATTCATTTTAGATCAAAGTATGGATGAAGTTATAACTAGGTAATAGCTCATCACAAAAAATGTATTAACCCCTATTAAAAACAAACATATAGCACGTAAAGAGAATGAAACAAAAACGAAAATGATCAACTCACAAAGAAACTCCGTCAACGATCTCCCGGCCTAAGAATCCAGGTGGCAGGATATCAGTTAAAATACGTGGCAGTTTTAATTACGACGGTCTATCGGCATTCCGGTCGGCATCCGACACCGGATTGCTTCCGACCTTTATAGGAATCCGTTCCATTAGCCGGGAAACTTGCCGGATTCTTTAGTGAGAGAACGGACTGCGATTCCATGTTGAATTCTGTTCATTTTCTTATTAACGTGTCGTCCATTGATTTCTTTGATTAGCCAATACTTTGTTGATTTGTTGGCTCCTGTTTTGGTTGGTGGCATTTTGGGATATTATGTAGGTGTAGGTGGTCCTAGTTACGAGCCAGCTAATTGGGAATGTCATATGATCCAGTTGCTAACACCTATTTATATGCGTATTCCGAACTGCGCTATGAAATACCGTTTTGTTCACATTCTACCGTGCTACCTTCTACACAGAAACATCATCTTCATATGTAAGTATGGCGTTTCATTACCGATTTTTTTGTAAATATGTGTACCTACAAATCGCGAAAGATTAAATACCTTCACATGATAGCAGTTTAAGACCAATATTTACTGAATGCCTGAAAATTGTGAACGGTTGTAAGATGCAATACTCAATAACAGAATTTAATTTTGCTGAAAGCTTCATTTTGTTGCCTTTTCAGTCATCTGACAATGTCAGTACGATAAACGATGGATGATAAAAATACTTTGAAAGTATTTTTAAACGAGTTGAGTACCTATGTAACTATACAACTCTCTCATTTATCTTTGGTACTTTATTAAGAACCTTGGGAAATAGGAATAACAAATAATTATTAAGTCAGATTAATAAATACATATAATAAAATGAAAACACATTTACATATCAGATCACACAATTTTGAATTTTAAGTTTACACTATCTTTCTGTTAAAAACATTTAAGTCTTATAATACTTAAAAACATCTTACGTAAAAACGTCTTGGAGGTAATTTCCCCACTATTCCCGAAATTAAATAGTTTACACTTAAACCTAAACAACACAAGGTCAAACATTGTCAAAAAATATATCAGGTATTTTAAAAATACCAAAGTAAAATAAAGGTCTTTATGAATATGAACAGAACAATAACAAAATGCTTGGAGCAATAACATTCAATAACCGCAACAATCATAGTAACATTTTCATCAAAGTAATTTATACTGAAACTGGGGACTCTCCAAATCGGCCAGGGAATAATGAGAACCAAGTTGTACGGAAGGCCGCAAGTCAATTAAACACACTTTGTTACACTTCAATTGGAACTTCCACACAGGAATCTAGATAGGTACTCGTAGCTTTACTCAATTTACGTGTAATAATATTTAGAACAGAATAAATGGGATAGAAGATTGGAAAGGATTGTAAACAAATTGTTAACAAACCTTTCCCTGAGATTTAAATACAAATAAAATGTACAATAGACGAAAAAACTTAATCGTGAGAGCCAAGCTCAGCATAAATAAGCGGTTGCCGCAAATTAAGTTTTTCTACAACTTTGTACAGTCACGAAATTGCTTTAGTTAGCCGCGTAATGTTTTATAAACCGCGCAGAAGGATCTGAAACCCCGGCGACCCATTTAGGCATCCAATAATACGGAGTAAACACATGTTGGCCGGGGAAAGACTTTTCAAACACGTACCGATAGTATTTTGATTCGGCTGTTTTAGGCTGTACTCCTGGATACACAACATTTTCCTCTATCGACCTTTCAGCAATTATCTCCCCAATAATAGTGAACAATGACTTCTTGACAGACGCCACGCCGTCACTGAAGGCCTCCTTGTGACGCCACAGTATCGTGTCCGGCAGTAATCCGCTCTTAGCGAAACTACTCCGCAACAAATGCTTCTCAATGCCGTTTTGCGGTTGACGTAGTTTTGGGTCAAGGCTGAGGTAGTGGTTAGTAAACTGAATGTCCAAGAACGGTACACGGAGCTCCAAACTAAAAGCACTAGTGGTCCTGTCCGCACGGAGGCCATCGTATAAGTAAATATCCGAAAGCAAACGCAAGCTCTCTTCATGTGCAACATTTTCGGAAGGAGCGTCCCTAAAGTAAATGTAGCCTTGGGCTAATTCGTCGGCTCCTTCCCCACTAAACACAACAGTAGTGTTTGTCTTCTCTTTAATATACTTAGACAGTAAATACATAGGCAGACTAGCACGTATCGTTGTAATGTCATACGATTCCAAGTGATATATCACATTGTCTAATGCTTCTTTGACGTCATTTTCATCGAATTGTACTTCGTGATGCTCAGTGCCCAGGTAATCTGCGACGGATCGAGCCGCTACCAAATCTGGGGAATCGCCCATTCCTATAGCGAATGTTTGTATCTTGTATGGCAAGTTGTGTTTTTTGGCTAGCTTTACAACTAACGCGGCAATCAGTGATGAATCTAAACCGCCGCTAAGTAAACAGCCAATACGTCTATCAGACATCAATCTCTTTTCGCACGCAGCTTCTAAAAGAAGCGCAGTTTTCTCTTCTATGCTCTTACCTTCCAAGTCAGTCTCAGGAGTATATGGCAAAAAGTTCGGTGGCATACCAGGCGACGTGTATCGCTCAATAAAATCAAGCTTAACTTTACCATCGTCTAATATACTCCATTGCGCGTAATGACCCGGCGGAAATTGTCTCAAAGTGGCACTGCCGTTGCCGTTTTGTTTTAACTTGATCAGACCTTTGCCTTCAGATGAGATTCCTAATACTCCCCTCTCTGCATCCCAGTATTCGAATAGTGGACGGACGCCGTAAGGATCGCGAGCAACACATATTTTCTTCTTCTCTCCGTCCATCAGACAAAAGCCAAATACACCATCGAGGTTCTTCACAGTTTTTTGGAAACCAAAGTTGTGGTACAAATGTGTGATGGCTTCTACATCACACTTTGTTTCGTATGGGAACTTAAACTGTGCCTGCAGCCGTTTGTAGTTGTAAATTTCTCCGTTGCAAATGAGGTTTGTGCGTGGATAGAGATGCAATCTCATCGGTTGCATACCGTGCAGACCATCAACGATGGCCAGACGCCGGAAGCCGAATATCGCAAATGGTTCCCGAGCGTCGGCCTCGAAGCGCCACGCGTCGGGCCCGCGGTGACGAATTGCCACAAAGCTTTCCGTACATAGTGGACATAAGTCTTCGCTAACGCCAAATAACGCCCAAATTCCACACATATTGGATCTGGAACAAAATACAAAATTATTATTACACCAGAAAAAAAACTTAATTTACTCGAAAATCCTTCCTATTGACCCCGCAATTTATTTAACGCCACGCACCAAAAAAAGAACTAAAGATCACAAAAGACCCCTCCGGCATGAACTGCTCGTGATAGCGAACAAATATCATTAAGCAAATTCCCTGTCATTATCCTGTCAACACGAAACAGTAGGGCTTTACCTGCTTACGGCTATCAAATTACTAAGTCAATGGACAGGAAATTATTCAAGGCGATTACCTAGTTTTTTAACGACTTATTATGCAGGGAAAAGGCTAAAGAAAGTTTTAATGAAGTCCTGTACACTAGCTAATAAACAAACTTCGGGAAAGTTGTAAAGAAGCCTGTTTTTTGCTAGGAGAACAAGTTTATGGATTTTAGCGTTAATAGTCTAGTACACAAAAAGTTAGCCGTGCAGTTCCTGACTGCGAATAAGCAAGCAGGCTGCACGCAGTTTGGTTTTTAAATAAAGATCCTTTAAATAATGTGGCGCAAGTTGATAAACTGGTAGAATATGAAGTAACTCGCAAACCCAAAGATTGCATTAGTTTTACAATGAACCGAGAACCAATAACTTATAGAGTTAATTAAGCAACCGAATTTAACTTGAAACTTGAACCATTAACGAGAGCATTAGGATAAGGATGAGTCGGCTAACTCAGAGTTACTAAACGTTCACTTTAAAAGCATTGATTCACTTTAACAAAGAGCCCAACTGTGTATTTTGTTACCGCAAATTGAAAATAGTGTGGGACGAGGATTGTTTGCTATTAATTTCTATCAGGAGTTCCTAGTAGACAGCCATTCGAGCTGTAAATAAATACAACGTTTACCTAACTTGTAATGTGAATGGATTTCTGACATTTATACAACAAAAATGAGTAACAATAATAAGGAATAATGGCGATGTCATAAAACGAATAAATAACCCAGTATTACGAAATAAACCGATCCATCAAAAAGTAATTGACAAAGACCTGCTCACCAACAAATCTCGTCCAATTCCCGGATATAATCTGGAACAACAATAACGTCGAATCTCCATACTAACTTAAATTGCCAATTCTAAATTCATCACGGATTATTATTTAAGCAACAAATCTATTAATCTGAGCCTACGGGAGTGGAATACATAAATCAATTAACCCTGACAAGACGGGCCGTGTTGAGGCCGCCAGCCCATTTCGTAGACCAGTACCCTATTTTGGCGACACTGTTCCCCAGGGGCGTCGAATCGTCTCCGGTTTAATTCAAATATTACTTGTGGAATTGAAGTGTCGGTTGGGCCACTAGATTCGGGAGTTAAATACGACCAAATTCTATTATCAAATTGGGTTACATTCGGCCAGTGGCGTTGATTTGAATCGAGGGTGGAGGGGTCAGTGAAAAACTCTACCCTATAGACTATAGACGGTTTAGCGGATAAACTATCTCTATTCAAACAGTGGCAATGAAAAGGCAGACATTTTTTAGTTGATAGGTAACAAATAATTTAGTTATCAGTTCCGCCAATTTATTTTGTCTACAGAATCTTTATCAATGAGCAGGTTATCGTTTACTAAAAATAGTAAATAATCATTCGCGGAATACAACAGTCTTTTTTTCGTTTTAATAAAATTATCGTGTTTGTAGTTTATGCTCTACGGACATGTCAAAGATTGACCTTTTAAAAACCAGTTTCACTATTACTATAAACCTAGATAATTTTGGATTTGGAGAGCTGTAACTAGTTATCGAAAACCTTGACAATGAACTCGTATTAGACATAGTAACGTAACCTAGAAATCTGATAAAAAGTATGTCACATACAACTGACACGAATTAACAATAAATTATTGTTTTGTTCTATCAGAAAATGAAAAACGTATAACAATCATACAGTGGTCACGATATTTCTAACGTAATCCTAACGTAACTATATTTTTTTCAGTTCATTATGCACAAAATTTTCGAGTTATCAAAAATTGGTTTTGTAACTTTTTAATCTGTAACACCCATTTTGAAACCATTTAACAATCCAAGAATAGAGGTTGAATTCGAATAAATAGTAGGTCCTGTTTAACACGCTATTGACTTAGGTGTTTATTTTCTATAACCCGAACAATACGGATCCATGACATCAATTCTATGTCTACAAAAGTCTACGACCAATTGTTTTGTAATTTCACTAATAGCAACTTTTCAATATTCTTTACCGAGAATATTAAGTATGCAAAATTTTAAGGATTTTCCGTTATTTTGGTTTCTAGTTTCTTAATATTTACATTTAATAAACGTTCTCGTAGGTACTTAGTTGTTGCATTTACACCTAATATAAGTTAAGTATCTATCTAAGCTCCGACTTCAGCTCAAGTATTAAAACTGACCCTAAAAACGCTGATTCGCTAAGCGTTATTGAATATCCCGGAATTGCATCCCGGCATTTTTTAAGTTCAATATAAAAGTTCTCAACGAACAATAGAAGAACCAGAACGAAATATTTTAATTGAATTTCAGACGGAATCCCGGACCATTTAGATTGCATGTTTTTCTTTTAGTATTGGTTGCTTAGAGTCAAGTGGGTTACAGCGTCTAGAAAAAAATCTAGATAAGGATATTATTTTAAACTTACAAGATTACTGGAACATTTGGACAGTAATAGTATCTTTCAAAGCACGTTATGTACTTCAAGAAGTTCACGCTTTATATAATTGGTAGCTAGAAGATGCAAGCCACAATGCAATTAAGGACTATCTTTCACAGGAATAACGAACTGCTCAAGTGTAGCCATCGATATTAATTGACGACAGCAGTAGTAATAATTAATAGTTAGTAGCAAAAATATTTTGAAACACTTAAATATGAACTGTCTGAATCTACTAAGGACGAAGAAGCTATGTAAAAAGTAATAAAAAAATATCGCATCGTACTGGACACTGTTACTATACCTTGAACCACGTAATAACAACAGCAACGTAGGTATACAAAATCACGACGCGAACGAATGACTACAGGAACTATTAACGAAACACATTTAACCACATTGTATAATAAATCGTCTGCAAAATTGTAACGCGTGCAAAACTAAACTCGTTTTATCAGACTATCGGACAACGACATTGAATCAATTGACGATCGTTTATAGAAATTGAGAGCTGTTACTAGGTACCTGGTTATGTTGTTTTAAGGCCATGTCGTATATTCTATCTATCTATTTCGCTTACTAGAGATAGAGTATTGGGAAGTTTGGTTAACCGCCATTGTTACCAGGATTTGTTTTCACGCGCGCAGTTAGGATGTTACAGCTATTTGGAACAATGTTCCTTTAAAAAAATACCATGTGCCATGGACTTATTTCACGGGTTTTCAGGCATTAAAGCGATAAGAGAATGAACAAACAACTGAATTCATTGTATATTAAGTGAAGCCAGCAACCATATACGAAAAAAACAATTGCATTAATTCAATCCGCTTATGAATTTCCAGGCGTGAAATCGCGATAACGCACTTACGAAAGATAAATTTTACCGTATGCTAGCCGGTTTAAATATTTCCTTTTCATAAAGTTGGAGAGTTATTAATAGTTTGACTAGTGATAAAGTACTTATAAATAAAATGACTCATATTTACTATAATGTATATTAAGTTTCAAGGGCTTATAAGAAATAACTGCCATCGTAATGGATCAATGGCGCCAGGACTTTCCCTGTTTCCCGCTAAAATGCAGTGGCGGGAAAACCATAGCCGTCAACGCCATCTTACGACGAGATTCTTAACTAGTAGTCACAAAATGTAATTACGAACCCATTTAATTTAACGTAAATTGAAACTATGAATGAAACGTGTGACTAAAGGGCGTGTAAAAGCAACTAATTGGATTGCTAAGTTAATTAACACTCTCTATGTGTATATGTCGAACGGTGAATTTAGTTTGGTGACCTAAAAAGTTCGGGCTAACAGCTGCTAAGCGAGATTCGCGTCACGGTTCCCTCCTATATACTGCATGATGCAATCTATACAAGCCGTTTCAAATATTTGCCGCGCCGCGCGTAAAATTGATACAAATTATTTTGAATGGAAATTGCTAATCGATAAAACGATGCAATTTGATATCTAACAGCAGTTTAAAAATTGTCTAACAGGCCTAATTATAACTTAAATATCTGTAATAGTAACTACTGTTGAAATAAAAATACAGCGAAGTAAAATAATTGATTCTAAATTAAATGAAAGAGTTGTTTCCTTACCGCCACAGAATTTAATCAGTACTGTTGTTTTATAAACACAAACGGAGCATAAAACACATAAAAAATTGTACATTTTCTTTCAATAATAGAAAATTTTACCATGTACCTAAAATCCGGGAAAATGTAGTAACGGCAAAGCCTAATAGATGACACTACTTGTATCGAAAGGGTCCTGAATTAATTCAGTAATAAAATTGAATTTACGATTGGGAATATTGGAACATTGTAAACACGTTTATTTTGGAACATATCGAAACTAAATTGGTACATTTTAACCTAACCTTTGACAATAAACAACCTAAAAGGGGCGTTTTCGAGAACAGATTTAGGTTTCTGTAAGTTGACTTACCTGAATTATGAACTGGAAATGGAAATTCTTTCAGTAATTATTTAATTCACACGTAGACTAATCGGCTTTTTGAATGCGGCACGCACAGCACGATGCAGTCTCGTTTTGACAATATTCTAATTGTTTGACATTGACATATTTTGTGTGCGTCATGTTACCGTAGATTTCCGATTCGGACTCTTGTCTTTTGAGCACCGGTTCAAAGGTGTTTGAAACAGTTATTGAATAAAAAGTTTAAGAGATAAAATAAAGTTACGTATATATCCAAATATTCATCCGTCTTTTGTCAACGACAATACAGTGGCATATCTACCGTAGAGGGTACTATGGACATGCCCAAGACCCATATTTACTTGTGTCGTCACACTCTTTCTTCTTTTTAAATATTCCCTTTTGTAATACCCCTATGATATCCCATTTTATAGTCCCCTAGGTACTTCCTTATTTACTTTCTCTATATATTCCCTTATGTAATGCCGCTAATAAGTACTTATGTATTTCTGATTTGATGAATGTGAATTTTCAACATGTACCTTTCCCACACACACCTTTTTTTAGGATCCCTTTGCGTCAAAGGTTTGGTTTTTCTATGGGATGGAACCTACTGCTGATTCAGTGCAAATTGTCTAGTAGAAGGCGGCATAGTGATCGACTTATGATGTCAAATAATATTCTTATATTGAAGTTTACATGAAGATTATAGTTATTCTTGACTTGAAAAAATATTTTTTCACTGTGTAAGTGCTGGCTTGTTACTTTAATGTTGAAGCTTAGGCAAAAAGGGAAAACTCTAACCTACTTTAATGAAACTACAGTATTCATTTGTAACCTATTAATTATTTCAGTACATAAGGAAGCAAAAATAATTCTCACGTTTATTATCTAAAACAAACCACACCGGCGGCGATACGTTAAAAACTACAAAGTAAATACTTCTCTTAACCCGTATACCTATTCTATCGGAGTTGGAAAGAACAACAAACCCACACGTGTAAAAAGGAAGCTGAACGCGGAACAACCAAAGTTTGGCAAGTTTACTGTCAGATGGGGGTAGTGAGCTGTGAACGACGAAACTGTCCCCCCGGGAAGTCCGACTCGATGCTACAAAGGATTGTATTATACTCGTAGAGGATACCTGAAGAAAACTTGGAGAAAAATAGTTTAAATAATCGTAATAGGGCTTATTTCCATGTTCTTTTGCAGATTACAATATGTTCTCACTCGACTGCCTCGTTGGTCGAGTGGTCGCCGTTGCGACTGCTGCGCACAAGGTCTCGGGTTCGATTCCCGAGTCGAGCCGAAATCGCTTTGTGAGTTTTAGATACTTTCACTAGCAGGCCGTGATCTCGTAGTTGGTGATTGATAAACCCGTGCATCGGAGAGCACGTAAATGTCTGTCTTGCGCCTGAACTTTTCCGTCCCATCGGGCTATGTTTTTCGCTCCACATCAATCTTCATATTATTTATTAAAAATGGTTACATTTTGCAAGTGTTTGTTTGACCAATTTATATTTGTGCTGAGTATCCTTGTTACTGAGTTATTATCTACTTTAGGAGCAGGAGTTGGATCATGGAACACAAAAATCGTTTAATGCCAGATTTTGTATTCCTTTGGGTATCGCATAAATTATTTCGATACGTGAGATAACAGAGCTTTACTACTGCCGAGATTTGGCAACAGACCGTATCAGAAATGTACGCGTAATACCCACGTATAAGATACCTATAATTACTTTTATGCAAATACATAGATCCCGAGGTCCGGGGACAATTT